>NC_051157.2:132189384-132249384 GCF_013339745.2 Dermacentor silvarum
AATGGCGCCATGCAGTTCCACGCTTTCACGCTGGGAAATATTGCGCCCCAAGCGATAAAGGTGGGAACCCCGAAATAGTAACAGACGCGTTACGCGCCGTTGCGCGGCGGGTGCAGGCGTCTCAGCGACGCCTGCACCCGCCGCGGTGGCTCAGTCAGCTAAGGTGTTGCGCTGCTGAGCACGAGGTCGCGGGATCGAATCCCGGCTGAGGCGGCTGCATTTCGATGGCAGCGAAATGCAAAAACGCCCGTGTGCTTGCGTTGTGGTGCACGTTAAGGAACCCCAGGTGGTTGAAATTAATCCGGAGCCCTCCACTACGGCGTGCCTCGTAATCAGAACTGGTATTGGCGCGTAAGACCCCAGAAAGAAGAAGAAGAAGAGGCACCTGTCACCGTGGTACTGTCACACAGCTTCGAAGCAAACACTGGAGCGGAGCTTCTACACCGAAGAATTACGCGCAGATACGGCATCTGTTATCTGACAGCAGTGTGTTATTGGTGGGTTATCTCTGACAGGCTCTCTATTTTTAAGTGTATCAGTTTCAAACTTACTTACGCCTGTGACCAAAGCCACTCTGACCAGTAAAACAAAAATAAAGAAAAAAAGCTGGTGAGTGGACTATGCGTGTTCGCGCATTCAAGCTTGGTTTCCAGTACACGGTTGGAGGCTACATATTTGGAATACGAAGACATATATTTGATTTCGCGTATCCCCTGGTCCGTATGATTTTGTTTACGGGGAAAGTACATGTGTAATGGTACGAGTCTGTTGTTTAGCTTTTTCTTTTGCTTACTGATCTACCGTACGCAAACCGCTAATTGAAACCTGAAGGAAGAAAATGTGCATGAGCGTGGTGTTCAAGGCATGTAGGTGAGAGAGAGACAGAGCTCTTTTCTAGGTGTAAAAATGTAAGAAGATAGCGGACAAGACGAACTCATATGCTACTGTCAAATGCATTGTTTTGTGAGTGAGCGTACACAGTATCGTTCGTATAACATCCAGAATACAAGAAAGAAAAAAAGCCCGAGAGCGCGGGATCTAATCACGGCCACGTTGGCCTGATTTCGATTTGGCGAAATGCAAAAAAAAAAAAATGCAAAAAAAGAAAACGCCCGTGTACCTCGCATTATGTGCACGTTAAATAAGCTCAAGCACTAACAATTAATCCGGAGTCCCCCACTACGGCGTGTCTCATGATCGTATCGTGGTTTTGGCACGTAAAACCATAGAATTTATTTTCAAGAAAGAAAAGCTTCTCGTTGATAACGTCGCAAGGACGTTTCACGCCGTGGCGCCTGGTGTAGATTCACCGACTGCGTTCTGTCTGAAAAGGAGCAGCGGGCGCCGCGTAACGGCACCAAATCTCCTAAATGTCGTGTTTAAAAAAAAATACTTCGGGTAATGAGATGCTGCCGATGATTATGAGGGGCCATTTTAATGCGCTCAGTTGAAAAAAAAAGGAAGAAATACGAGATGTCGTAGTCGACTCTTTCGTGACCTGCGCAGTCGATGATGAAATGGCGTTTGAATTCGTGGATAAACAACGGCGGCTGTAGATGCACCGGCTGATCGAAATTGTGGCCGCATCCATTTTCCCTCCCTCCCGTTCGACACGGCCTGCCAGTTACAGAAACATCGCCTTTCTTATGATGCTATCTCTCTTTTCCCAAGAAGTAATGGTCTCTATTTTTTTTTCTGCTTCTTTTTTGAAATCATTATTGCAGCGACGGCGAGAAGAGGCTGCGAATGAGTTCTAAACGAGGTAATCCAAATCCCCGCATTTGGCTGATTTCTTTTGCGGGAGCGCGACCAATATTTTCTCTCCCCTTTGGTATTGTTGGATACGCTTATGAACACCGCCCGCAGTTTGTTGTTGTTGGTATTTTTCCGGCGTTCCTCTCGGCTTTACGTCATGTGGTACATCTATAGTGTGCAACACGTACGTTGCATTATTGTTGCATTGAGCCAAGAAAAAAAATTGATTTTTTTAAATTGACAAATGAGGTTGGGTTTCTCTGGTGGAAATATGAATCGGTTTTCGCGTAGTCTCTTTCGACCGCGGTATCAATCGGGGAACCGCAATTCGTTATTGCCAGTCCCTGGCGAGCCTTCAAGAAGTCGCCGCAAGTAATTGTAGGCGGCGCTACGCGTCTCTCTGGGCGGTGTTTTCTTCCCGGTGAGCCAGTGTTCATAAAAAATAGCCGATCACGCCATTTTCATAATTGCTTCGCATTGGCCTATCGTACGGTTTGACACCAGTAGCTCTTTCTCAAGATGTTTCACTTTGTTATGTTGTATTTATTTATTTATTTATTTATTTATTTATTTATTTATTTATTTATTTATTTATTTATCTCCTGAAAAGGAAGGGGGGGGGGGGGGCTCGATACAGCCCCTTGGCCATGGAACTTTTTGTGTAACTGCTTTATTAAGCACATTTGCTATGCTGAAATTCATGAGGTGAAGCAATTAAGAAGAAGGTTTAGCTCAGGCGCTTTTATTTAAACACATGAAAACGGTAATATTGTTTTTCTCGGCATCCACTGCACCGATTTTAATGAGGGTTATTGCATTTAAAAGAGGAGGAGGAGGAATGAACGTTTATTGCTAGAAACAGCGAGAAAGTGTTCTTTCTTCGCCCTAGGTGGGCGGCTCTCTCAGTCCAGAAAGCCGTTGGCTAATGCCGCAGCCCGGGCCCGGTCCACCAGACTTCGCTGATCCTCCAGGCTCTGTGCCGTTAACATTGCCTCCCACGTTTCTTCGGTGGCTTGTATCGTTTCTGAGGCATCGTCTTGACTGTTTTTCTCGCGGTGTGGGCACACCAACACCATGTGTTGTAGGGTGTCTGGTACATCACAATATCGGCATAAGTATGAGAATTTAGTGGGATGCATCCGGTGCATGATAATTCCATGGACATATGTATTTGTTTGTAGTCTGCGGAGGGCGGTGGCTTCTTCCTTGCTTAATTTTGGATGTGGTAAAGGATATTCTCTTCTTTCGAGTCGGTAATGTTGCAGTATTACGGCGTAGTTGATGGGAATGTCCTCCACCCTCGTCGATTTCCGGATCCCGTGCGGCAGGAAATCCCGGCTGGTATGTTCTCGGGAGACAGCATGTGCTGCTTCGTTTCCTGCCAGGTGTTCGTGGCCTGGGGTCCATACGACGTAGGTTTCGGGTAGTTCTTGGCGTCTTGATAGCTCTTTTAGAATTTTCACGGCTGCGGCAGAGATTCGGCCTTTTTGTAAGTTTCTACATGCCGTTTGCGAGTCGCTCAAGATGATTGCGGTGTCCTTGCATGTGGCGATGCCGAGGATGATGGCCACTTCCTCCGCCGTTTCTGGATTTCTGGCCGGTATGGTGGCAGCGACTAGCTCATTCCCTTTGTTGTTGGTCACGGTAATTGCGTAGGCTCTTCTACCTGGGTATTTTGCCGCATCTGTATATCTCGTGTTGGGGTTCCTTGAGTATTTCTTGCTTAGCGCTCGAACTCTTGCTTGTCTTCTGTCTTTGTGGTGTGTTGCATGCATGTTTCGAGGTATTGGAGCGACTGAAATAGAGTCACGGAGAAGTGGTGGCAATCGGGCTTTCACGTCTGAGTCTGCTATAAAGTTTTCGCTGTATGCGAGTTTGCGAAGTACTGCTCTTCCTGTTTGAGTCAGCTTAAGGCGTTCCAGCTGGCTGGCCCTGTGCGCTTCACTCATTTCTTCCCAGGTGTTATGGAGGCCAAGTTTGAGTAGTGTCGTGGTTGAGGTCGTACTGGGAAGTCCTAGTGCGCTCTTGATTGCCTTTCTGATGACGATGTTGAGTTTTTCAATTTCAGCTTTCTTGAGGAGTAGATACGGGGTGCCATATGTTATCCGGCTTATAAGGAGTGCTTGGATAATTTGGACGGTTTCTTGCTCTTTAAGTCCTCTTCTTTGAGTGGTTATACGCCTAATGAGATGAGTTACTTGTGTTAGGGTCTTCTGAAGCTTCGGAAGTGTAGCTGCGCCAGAACCATCTTTATGTAGGGTGAGGCCAAGGACGCGGAGGGAGTCAACTTGAGGTATATCGATTCCATTGAGTGTGACGTTGGGATCTGGGTCGACGTAGGCTGGTGGTCTTCCCCGGGTCCTTGCCTTGAGTATAAGTAGCTCTGATTTTTCGGGGGCGCACTGGAGACCGCATCTTGATAGGTACTGTTCTATCAGATCGATTGCCTCTTGGAGGGTAGTTTGCTGTCGGCCGGTTGTCGACGCTTTTGTCCATAACGTTATATCGTCGGCGTATATTGCATGGCTTAAACCTTCGATGTCATCGAGTTGTTGCGGGAGCTTAATCATAGCGAGGTTGAACAGCAAAGGTGAAATGACTGACCCTTGTGGAGTGCCTTTGTTGGGCATTTCGAATTTGTCGCTTCGGATGTTGCCGATGCCCACCGTAGCCGTGCGATCCTTGAGAAAGTCCTGTACGTAATGGTAGGTCCGGATTCCGCAGTTTGTGTCTTGGAGATTCTGGAGGATTGCATCATGCTTCACATTATCGAAGGCTCCTTTTACATCTATTGCTAAAATAGAGAACTTTTTGTGGCGTTCTAGGTAGTCCAAGAGGTCTTCCTTGAGCTGTAAAAGTATATCTTGGGCTGAGAGGAGCTGTCGGAAGCCAAACATTGTGTCAGGCATGAGTCCTGAGTCTTCGAGGTATGTGGTGAGGCGATCGTGAACCATGTGTTCGAGAAGCTTTCCAGCGCAGGAAGTCAGGGAGATGGGCCGTAGGTTGCTGATTTGTAGTGGCTTGTTGGGTTTTGGAATCATAATGACTTCTGCGTGCTTCCATTCTGCCGGGAGCTTACCTTCTTCCCAGCAGTTATTCATGTAGTCGAGGAGCCAATTTAGGGCCTTGTCCGGGAGGTTTCGTAGGATCCTGTTGGTCACCTTGTCATTTCCTGGCGACGTGTTACGGGTCAATTTGGCAAGAGCGGCGTGAAGTTCAGGAAGCGTAAAAGGGCTGTCGAGGGTCAGGTTTGGTTCGCCTTTGTACGGTCGGGGATCCGAGACCTTGGGGGCATTGTCTCCGACAAGTTTACGCTTGAGTTCTTCCAAAATTTGTTTCTCAGTTCCTGGATGAGAGTGAATGATTTTCTTGAGGTCATGTCTTTGTTGTGTCTTGGTTTTGGTGGTAGCTAGAAGGGCTCGCAGTATATGCCAGGTCTTCTTTGTGCTGAGTGTGCCTTGAAGTTGGTCGCACAGTTTATGCCAGTTCTGACTGCTGAGTTTATCTCCGTATTCTTCTGCTTGCTTTGTTATGTGGGCGATCCGTTTCTGCAGTTTGCGGTTATGTTTCATCTTTTTCCACCGCCTCAGTAGGCCTCTTCTGGCATCCCAAAGATGTAGGAGATGAGAGTCTACGGCCGGTGTGTCCATTGTGAGTTGGATGACTTTAGTGTGCTTCTCCGCCGTCTTGCACCACTTCGGTGAGCCACTCTTCAATATTTTTGATGTTCTCTTCTATGTCATGCTCTCTAAAGGCCTTCCAGTCCGTCAGCCTTGCCGTTCCGGTTCTGCTCGGCTTCTTATGGTGCAGGATTTCTAGCTGAAGGATGTGGTGATCGCTGCCGAGATTTTCTTCCAGTCGGGTCCATTCGGCCTTGGAGATACCTATTGTAAAGGTGAGGTCGGGATTTGTATCCCTGGATACACTGTTGCCTATTCGAGTCTTTAGTTTAGGATCATTCCAGAGGGTGAGGTGATTCTGTTGTGCCGAATCGTGCACTCGCGCTCCTTTCTTGGTCGTGTGCTGGTAACCCCATGCTGTGTGGGGGGCATTAAAATCCCCCATAATTACAAGTTTATGGCCTTTAGATAGCCTTCTGGCTTCCGTGATGAACTTTACAAAGTCAGATAACGGATCCCTGGGTGGACTATATAAGCATAGGACATATAGACTTTGGTGTGTTTCTTCTCAGGTAGCACTTCCACTAGGGTGTGTTCCACGGTTGTTCCCTGGATTGTGTGATCTTGCGTGGTGAGATTTTTCTTCGTCAGGATGGCTGTTCTCTGAGATCCGGTGTGTGTATCATATCCCTGTATGCGTAGATTGGTCTGATAAGTTTCTTGGATAGCGATGATATCTGGTTGTTCCTGTTTGGTCAGTTCCTGGAGGTTTGTTCTTTTGGTTCGTATAGAGCGACAGTTCCATTGCCACAACTTCATTGGAAGTTGTGGGAATCTCTTCTCGGGATTACTCGCCATCTTGATCAATATCGGTGTTATCGCCCCAGGCCATGGATTCCGGTCTGGCAGCATTATGGAGGTCTTTACGTGCTTTCTTGCGAGCCGTGTCGGTGTTGTTGAGCAACTTTTCTACTGTGGCTTTCGTTACGTGGTTCTGCTTGGCATAGGACATGAAGTTGCTGAGGTCTTGGAGGGTAGCATGGATAGGGGCAAGCTGAGTGGTGATGTGTTGCTGTAGCTGTTGGGTTATTTCCTTTGCAAAAGTGGTCATGGCCTCCTGTATCTGCTTCCGGACCTCCATTGTTACAATTTCCTTGATTCGTTCTTCCGTAAGGGGCGGTGGCATGTTGGGCATTCCTTGAGGTTTCGAGGCTTGATTGGCGATGTCTTGTTCTTTGCACCTTCGTATGAGCTTGTCAATGAGGGCTTGTTGATTTTGGAGTTGTGCTCGCAGATCTCGTTCGGTTTCCGTGGGTTCTTGTGCTCGTGTGTTTCCCCCTGCAGCGTCTGCATACGTAACTCGCTTTTGTGGGTTGCGGGTACGTGATCCCGACCGTGATCTTGACCGGGTTCTTTCGTCTGCTTGACCGCCTGTTGATTTGGAGTCACTTCTAGATCTTCGTGGACTCTGTAGTGAGGTACTGCTTGATTCGGATAGTGCCGGAAAGTCGGAGTCGGAAGTTGAGTTCCATCTGCGTTGCTGCTCTTGGTTCTTGTTTTCCCAATGCAATCTGATCTTGTACGGCGGTGGATTTGGTTTGAGTTTATGTCGGCACTCCTTTCCTGCTGTCTCATGGGGTTGTTGGCAGATTCTACAGCTGGGTTGGCAGTCATGATCTTCCTGTCGATTTTCCATCCCGCATATATAGCAGAAGTTGATAAGGGGTTTCGGGCAGATATCTTGCCGGTGCCCTAGTTCCCCGCAGGCTCTGCAGTATTGCACGGATTTCCTGTATGGTTTGCAGCGGTAGTCACAGGCATTTATATATGATGTTGTATGGGACGTGCGGTCCGTCGAAGTAGATGAGTGCTGTTGACGATCTTCCCAGCATGCGTGCTGCGAGAACCGTGTATCTTGCGGATACTCGTAGCCCTTGAAGTAGTTCTTCTTCGCTCGTTCCTGGCGGGATGTTGTAGATTACGCCCTTGCTGATGCCATCTGGTGTCTTGACATTTGCTTTAACTTCGTAATTGGATCCTCCAAGCTGGATGTTGGTGATCTTGAGGAGCATGTCGTACGCTATGTCTTTGTTTGGTGTACTTGCGATGATTATATTCTCGACATGTTGCACTTGAATCCGGATGTTGTCATAGAAGTCTTTTGGGACAACTTGCTAGCTCGGCCGATGGCATGTGTCACTGCCACCAATGTCCATTTGGAGAGTTGTAATCCCGCCTTTGGTCTGTAGATGATCTTCGTGTCGTCCACTGGCAAAGGTGGAAGTCTCGGTTTCCTGTAATGTGGCATGTTTCCCGCAAAAGGTTTTGTTGCTCCGGCTTGCTGCGTTCGTTGTTGGTCTTCTTCCTCGGCTGTGGGTTTTATATGCACCTGAGTCGTCTTGCCTCTCCTCTCCTATGTGTGCCATTTTTCCTGGATGTTTATTGCCTTCCCGCTGTTCTCGTCATACGTCCACTCCGCTTCCAGTTGTTGCTGCTCTTGTATCGTCTCCACATGCATTTCAACGCTGTTATTTTCCTGATTCAGTTCCCGTGCAGTTCTTGCTGTGTCGGATGCGTCAGTCATTGATACTTGGCGGCAGCGCCGAGTCGCTCTCGAAGAGAGCGAGCGGCGGCTCACGAGCACTCACGAGCCACGGGACACGGGTCACGCGCGTTCGGCTGGCCCCTTACTCTTGTAGGGTTAGCTCCGTTAGCGCGGCGTGAAACCTTCAAACGGCAAAAAATGACGGTAATTCCACGTACCGCTCATAAACTTGATATCCTCCGGTTCCACTTCTCTTGCCGATTCCGTCGATGCCACAGTTTCGATGAATAAAAGCAGGTATCCGGAAAATTGCCGAAAAAAGCAGGAGCCCATGCGAAGTGCGCCTGCACTGCTTAGCCCCCTAGCGGGAGTCCTGCATTTAAAAGAAAAAAAAAATACTTATGATCTAGTCACCGTGGGAAGCAGATTTTTTTTTTTATTTAGGCTGTCAATTTCTTTAGTCATATTGTAAACAACAAAAATAAACATAAAAAAGAAACTACGATGTCAGTGTCAAGCATCTATTTTCGTATTCGGAGAGTGAATGACTATAATAACTTCGCAGGCAAGCTCACTTTTTAATTTTAAAAAGTGCTTCAACTACACTTGAAGCACATCTGCATATAATCCGAGATTTTGCGTTCGCAACTCTTCAGGTTTAAGCGTGGTATGGACCTACTTTGTTTCGGTAATTTTTTTTTACTATGCTGTTGAAGCTTTATTTGCAGTTAGATAGTTCGCTTAGAGGACGCATTTCTACAGCAACGAACGCAGCAACGCCGCCGACGGATTGTTCATTTAATGCATTCGGGCTCTCGTTTCGCGCGGCTATTCAGATTTCGAAATCCTCTGACGGCGTTCCGGAAAGTAGAAAGTGAGATCCGGCATAGGAATAATGCCTGTGTTGCTCCTATGCTTCTACGTTGACTGCGCGAGCCATAATCTTGGCATCGGTAATGCCTGCAGGCAGTTTGTTTAGCCGGGTTCACTTTGACTTGGCGAATTAACGCTGTCCCGTTTGGCGTTTTCCTCGTTCATCGCGTAATTATTTCAGCGCATTTCTCGTTCAGCCTGTGTAGCTAGAATGTTTTCAAAAGGCGCAGTAGCGGACAATTCAGCTGGCGCGCGTGAGTGAGGTTTCGCCGGAAGGATTAAGCAGCGTTACGTACACCTGCGCGCTGTCTCGCGCTGTAGAACGGCAGCATAATGCGGTCGGCCGCGACTGCACTGCGGTTTAGTCGGGACGTTAACAAAGCGAACTCTTGTTATAGCTTACCGTGGCGATGTGTGCGGCTAAAGTGGTTTAGGTCTTTAACTCATTGCGTCGTTGGGCGCGTATTCACTTGTTTAATATATTCCTGAAGCCTTATTTGTAGTCTTTTCTATACGCTATAGTGCCGTCGCACGTGTTTATTGGTAAGTCGCAAAAGACTGGAGAATGTGAGGTGAGACAGACGGGACAAGCGCTTGTCCTGTCTCTCTCGCCTCACATTCTCCAGTCTTTCGCGCTTCACCCTACTCACATATGCATCACCAACTGACCCAAAATTCCACTCTCCTGACGCGTGTTTCTTTAGTTTGCTTGGAAAAGTGCATTGGAGTTACAAAAAGCTCGTTGCTTGTAACCTCTCCATCTGCAACCTTAGTTAAGCGTACGTTAAGCTTATACTAACCTACCGGAAAACTAAATAAATAAATAATGCAGGGCGCAGCAGATGAAGCGTTTGGGGTCGCTGTTTCGCCGCCAGGGACCAAACTTTTCTGTTCCCATGGTGTTTCTCAGTGGAAGGCTTGCTGCCGCCATGTGTACTGACGGCCGTGTTTTAATTTTTTTTTTCACTTTCTCTCTCAGGTGGTCCCCCGAGGGTGCAGGCGAGGCGACGTGCTGAGATCGTCGAGAGGGATGCCACATCGGACCCCCCTGAGTGCGCCCCATCTGAATAGAGGGCGCTGAGTAACCACACCGCTCCGCATGTACGACCAGCATGAGGACAACTGGGGATACGAGAGCCTGTACACCAGCATGTGAGTGGACCCTCCTGCTCTGCGCGCGCGGATACCTGCGCGGAGTGTTAACAGCTACAAGGCCAACATGTATAGCTCTCCATGCCATCTTCGCTTTGCATTTAGCGTGTCCGTAAACGCATTGTCGTTTCCGGAATACCGGTTTACCGAGGAGGTGTAGTACTGCAGCAACGACGCTCGTGGCGGCATCTGGTGGCCGAGAGTTTCACCAGAAAGTAAACAAAACTTAAGCTAAAAGTAGTGGCCTACCATATCCTACTTCACTGCTGGTGCAAAGCATTGGCAGCGACGTAATATTTAACGTGTAGTCTTCTCATTTTCCTTCAACGAGAACACTCACGCGACAGAAAAAGTTTTTGCGAATGCCTTCTAGTTAAGCAAAGCGTCGCCATATGTCGCTGCCAGCTTTGCTACTGCCGTCCACGGCTGCGGTAAGACGGTAATCCGGCCGTAAATCATCCATGGTATTTACGTGGCCTCGTATAAAGACCGACCTATAGATTCGCACCAAAGAAATTATCACTCAAAAGAAAAAAAAAAAAAGGAGCATGGGTTGTCGGCGTACAGTTACTCGGAAACTACTCCCTTCGTTCAAGTTGGGGCAAAGTCAAATTTCGGCAAGGGATGGTGGAAAGCGAGTGTTGATTTGTCGCGGCTGCTATGTGCAATCGGCTTGATCTCAAGATTACTTTTACTGCACCAACAGTGCGTCAAAAATAGAGAAGGAAAGGAAGGGAGGTCAACCAGGTTGCACTTGGTTTGCTACCCTACACTGGGGGAGGGGGAAGTGGGCAGAAAGAGCAAAATAGGCGAAGCATTGTAGCGATAGGAAATTATTAGACGACTACATGAAGTAGGGTTCGTAGTTTTATCGGCCGTATAAATTGCAGTTAACATTGGCTTACTAATTAAATTAACAAGCATGGCGCCACGCGTGCACGGGCAAACATGAGCAGATCTCACTCGATGACCGCGAACACTCGCTGTCACAATATTGGTGGGATGAAGAGCGCAGACAGAGGGGAGTGAATGTTTCTGTGACTTCTCGCTTTATATCAAGTCTCAGGAACTTGAGATGGCCATGTAGCCACGCGCCATCTCGGCTCGTCCAAACTTTGCACCCGCCTTAGATTACCTCCAAGATAGGTCGCGGCCGCGGTGTACACCCTCACCTGGAAGAACAGCCATGTGCAGCAACGTGCGGGCTAGCGGAGGGGACGCGCATCTCCAGCGAATATGCAATTTTTTACGAACCTTTCATTCCTAGTTGGGATGGCGGGGAGTGCCAATTTCAGCACATGTGGCACAGAACAAACTATTTGTGACTGCCCATCATACAGATGAGAGGCTTGCCATTCGGATAGCTTTAAGGCACTTAGATGGCAGGCCTTTATAGAAGAGAAGATCTTGGGGCCGTGGCCTCGTGCGTCTGCGATGTGCAAAACCATAAAAGCGCTACTGCGCTTCTTGGGTATGTCCGTTTGACGGTGCTTGTGACGAAGTGAACGATGAACGCTTCAACGTGGGTCACACGCGGACACACAAACATGTTTTCTTGTTTGTGTACGTTCTTTAGCGCTGTGAATATGTCAGAATTGATGACATATGCCATCACCGCTTCTCACAGGGGGCACTCATCATTATCATCATGGGGCGATTTCATCCCGTTTGCTGCTATCGACAGCACCGCTTTAGTCGTGACGTCTTAAAATTGTTTAAAAGTGCGTAGGAATATACAGGAAAGTGGTGGCGATTTCAGGAGGTTGAAGAAAAAAGCAGGCGGCGTTTTGAACGAAACTGTAGGGGGCTCGCTGCTGCGTGTACAGTATAGTACTGCTTATCTTTATATCTAAAGCTGATGGTGATGTACGGTACAAATAATATTCCCCGGCTTCATTCTGCCTAGCTCACATCATTTAATAAGCAAGGAACACGGCCACTTTCTTCACCCAAGGTCGAAAAATGCTGCTCTTTTAAAAGTGGCGCGCACAGCTGTGTGCTCGCGCCTCTGCATTTGGAGGATTCGAAGTGCTCGGAGGGAATAGCAAACCGGCTGTTTCGTGCCGGTATCTTTCATATACCGTACATAGCAAGGTCGGCTCATTTCCGTTTATGGGTCATATTGCGCGGGAGCTTAAGCCGCGTGCCATGCCTCACTTATTGCCAGAGAATGCCTGTGTTGCGTCCCGATTCACCGTGCCTGTACATGCCCTCGCGGTTTTCTTTTATGTTTCGCGGCAACCTTCACCTATAGAGTGGCCGCCAGGCGGGCGACTTCGTGAGCGTCGCAGCACGGAGCGACTCTTTTACACCCGCTACGTGTTTTTTGGGCGCAGTCAAGGACGAACAGAGCCGGCGCTTTTTAGGCTGTGCTTTCAGTTTTTTTCAGAGAGCTAGCTGAGCTGGATGTTGCCATGTAGCTGGGAAGCCTATTCTCGCGCTCAAAGTGAGATGAAAAGACTGGTGTTTTATCTTTTATTATCATAGACTCTATCTGACCTTTTCTTTCCCGCTCTATTTTTTTTCTTTATTTTTATTTTTAATCGAACGAAGGTATTGTGGGCACCTTGTGAGAGTGCCATCGGCAAGCACAGAGGAGGGGCGATGGAAAATACACTGTAATAAAAGAACGAGAATGAAAAAGGGAAAAGTGTGCAGAAACGATCCGCGATGATTGTCAATATAAGCGATTGGGCAAACGCTTTTAGAAGTCGTTTTATTGAAGGTCAAATACATCTATAGGTCACAAAGCCTATATAAGTTCTGTCGTGCTTCATGAAAGGACTACAGAACTGAACACGCATTTCTACGCTGTCTCGTAGCACGTGTATTGCAGTTTTATTTGCTTTCATTCCTCCTTACCTTTACGCGTCGGGCCTTTTGTTCGATCTACATCGTTTCGTCTTCATGCCGCAGCAAGCGCGAACACCTTCGTTCGTGCCAGACTATTGTTCCTCTCTTATGACCAGTGATCGCCTTTTGCGTGCGAGATGGTGCAGTACACATGCTACAAAGGACACGCGGCCGCCTTCGTATAACCCCTTTGTTAAGTGTATGGTGGTGTTCTTATTGTACAGTCTACTTGTACGTCTTATTAACGTGGATGCATATGGGTCGCGTCTGCTAGGTTTGATTAGTTACTTCTTGTTTACATTTATATTGTTTGTGGACTTAGTATGCCTGTGTGTTTGTGGCATGTGTCTGCGTATTTGTGGGCATCTGGGTAGTTACAATTTCTCGACTGTGTTTTTTGGGGAAAGCCGGCTCCAACGCAGCATGCCTTCCCATCTGTGTACAGTTATTGAACAGCAAACTCCTTGTTTGTCTCCGTTTCGCCTTCTTGTTTCCAGAGTAATGACGTTGTGCAGAATGACTCTGATGCTTTTGTTTTCTCTTTGGAAGCAGTGAAGAACAACAAAAAAATAAACGTGAGGAAAATTCCCAGCGCCACCCGTGGGTGGTATACACAGGAGGCTCGGGCGGATTCGCACAAATTGGGAAAGGTTTTATAAAAGCGCGAAGCGCAGAAGTTCGTAGAAGATAGTCGTGTGGAGAAAAAAAATGAATATATATATATATATATATATATATATATATATATATATATATATATATAAACCTGCACACACGCACGCAGAGGGACGGCAAAGAAGTGCTGGTGCGTCAAGGCTGACCGTTGGTTATACGGAGAGCGGGACGGCTTGCTAAGCACCTGGTTTATATATATTTTTATTGTTTATTTATTTTGTCCTGAAGGCCCGAGGTAATTACAGAGAGGACATGGTAAAACGGGAAGCAAACCAATGAAATACGAAAAATAGAATTAACAACAATCTTAAGTAATGTAGAACATCAGTTTAACAGCCGTCACCGCACTGAACTCTGCGTCTTGTCCGTGACAGGTTATAATACAGTTTAACAGTACATGTTAAGTTACTCATTTTTCATTGGCCTGCATGCGCACCGGGTAGCACCGGTCTGGCTTGGTCACATGGAAAGCGCCAGCATCGCAGGAAAAGCTTATGGCACAGTGTACGGCTGCTGTTACGCGAATACCTGAATTCCTTTCTTTTTCTTTCTTTTTTTTTTTTCTTTTTGAAAGTGCTCCAGTGAGAGCACGACGCGCCTATTGCGGGATGCAGGGCATGCCTGAATGACAGGCGGCGAAAGGATGGTGCACGACGCCGAAGAGAGAGAGGGAAAAAAAAAGAAAAGAAGATGCCAGGAAGGAAGAAAAAGAAACAGGGTCAGAAGCCGAGCGTCGGGAAGCCCTCGCCGGTAGAGATTTTCCAAAACGACTTCGCGTCTCACTCGTCGCTGTGCCAAGAGCGAGCGCGGTCAGATAGCATTTTGTCGCAAGGAGGACACTCTCTCTCAAGAGAGAGAGAGAGTGTGTGTACGTCCTTCTCTCTCTCTCTCTCTAGAGAGAGAGAGAAAGCGAGCTGTTTGTAACCGTTTCCACCCGAAAGGAGTGACGACGACCGCGCTAACACGGGGACGGCGTACGTGCTTTTTCCCGTCATTGGACTAGCGTCGTTGTCGTCGTTTTGCGCCATTTTGCTGGCGGATCGCAAGGCGGCTCGCGCGCCGGCATGTACAGACACTTGACAGCTTTACTGAGTAAGGAACGTATAGCTACGTTGTGCACACCATAGAAAGTATACATGGCGTCCCAGCTAACTTTAGTCACGCTGCTGAATTCTGGTTCGACATACGGATATCAGGCTTAAAGAAGTTCTATCATCAGTCGTCTTCCGCAACCAGGATAACATGTGGGTTAATCATCCGGTTAATTAGAAAAAATAACTTAGGTTTTTTTTTTCAGCTTGGATAACTAGGAGGTCATGTAGGTTTCCGCCGCGAAACTTAAAACAAAAGTGGCATTACCGATTTTGTTCCTGCATTGCCTCGAAAACTTTTGCCCTTGTGTACCTTCTGATGAGTTGCGATACTTTGTTTAGCGGACAAAGAATAGCGACCAGACTTCAAGTTTAGGTTGTTGCAAAATACTAGGTTAGTTTGAATATTCGAAAATACCGAATAGTCCCGTTTCGAATACGAATAGTTAGTGTGTAGTATTCCATTCGTATTCGGCACTTGGAGTATTCAGCCGCCCTATTGTAATTAAAAATATTTTTCGAATTTTTCCGACACTTCAAATCACAAACTTTGATAAAAAATATAAGTTACGTATTGGAGACGTAGTGGATATACGTGACCGAGGGAGCCAGACTTGTACGGGCAATGCGCTATCATTCGAACTCACCAAATCTCGCGAGTATGCGAATAAATTGCTTGTTTGCTCCTATTGCTCCATTTGTAATTTTGCTTTTGAGCGATACACTTTATAAAGTGTAGCGCTCGGCAGAAACTTAATAACGTCGCGAATACACTAGGTTGTGAAAGTCGCTTTGTATTTGTTGTTTTCTTGCTGCTGCTGTTGTTGTTATTTTCTTGTTTTTGAAAATGAAATGAGAGGAGTGAAATGAAATGAAAGAGTGCGTTTGTAGACTAATGGTTAGGTGGCTTTGTATTTGTGGACAGAACGGCTGTCGACTGTTCGAAAAGTATTCCATACTCGGTTGCTTTCGCTTCTTGCACTATTCGATTACCATTCGTTTCGGTCTCGAAAACTGATATTCCCACACCCCTACAAAACAACACCTTTGATTATCTGGACCCATATTCGCTAGAAAAAAAAAAAGCTTTTTTTTTTTAGAACTATTCCATAGAACAGATGCCAGCTAATGATGTTTTGGGACATCTCATTAGCGAAGGCCGCCGGCTAGTGGCAAGCGGGACTTGAGATCTTAAAGGTTTGCGAATTCAGTCCCTGAATTACGTTTATCCCCCCACCTTATGTTTACCCCAGTGGTGTACGTGCGCTGTCAAACTTCGCCGTGCAGTGGCATCATTCGCAGCCTTTATTTCTCCCGGCCTCTCTCTCTCATACACATGTGCTTTATCATTGTGTCACATTGTGCACAACATCCCGTCTCGGGCGCCCCGCTTCCTCCGCGGAAGCTGAACAAGGTCAACGTCTGCGTGTGTGCGCAGCGTTTGTTTTTCCCGGACACCGGTGCTCGGAGCCTCCGTGCACCTTCGATCCGCGAAAGAACACGTTCGTGTATCCGATGTGCGTACACGCAGCGGTTCCCATTAACGCAGCAGCGAATCTGCGCATGCGTAATTACTGGCTGCGCGTGCAGCTAGCTATGTGGTGCGAGCACGCCACGAGCTCGAAGGGCATCGGTGTTGCGTTGCAGCCAGTGAGCACGCGTCCGACTATATAGTATGCTTCCTGTCGACGCGCATCGAACAGATGGGGCGCCGGTGCGATCGAATTGCGCCAGCGAGGCTGCTCACTATAGGTTGAGCCGCCGCGAGCGACTGCTTTGCACAGCAGTGGAATAGCGCTCGGACCTTCACATCGGGCCGGCGTGTCGTGGTGAGTCTAGAGATGCGAAGTGCGGAAAAAAACGGCAAAATTCCGGGAAAAAAACTGTTTTTTTTTTCGTTTTCTTTCGGCGCAGTTGGAAAAATTGGCCAAGATTTCCGCGGGGAAAAACGTGCAGAAATAAAACTTAGGCAACACCCAGCGTTGAACGTGAAAGCGAAACGCAGAACGCGAAACCGAAACGTCGCACATGATACCGAAACACCAAACGACGGCTGACCACTCGCCATCGATATCACATAATGTCAGCTCCAGCGTCAGCGTGGCATCGTCATTCGGGTGCGGTTTCTCATGTTTTGGTGCCCGTTATTGCTCAATTTTGACTTTCCCTCGTGCACTTGTGCAACCTGTGGCGGAAGTCCGCATATGAAGCCGTGTGGAAGCAGATTCTGCAATGGTACGGCCAATTTCCGACGTGTGGATGCACTTCACGGTCGGGGAGACATCTTGATCCATGTTTCCATAGTCGAATCCACGACGCAATATAGCCACAAAAGGGACATTTCAGTGTTCTTTGTTCTAACTGCCGTAACAATTCTAAGAAGCCGCACCCGTTCACAGAGAACTGAACGCGTTCGCAGTGATGCTTCTGTCTTGTCTTCGATTTGTTAAACCCTGCATTCGTTGGTGAAAAGGCAGAAAGCATTTCACTTCTGTTATTTACATAATGAGAGTTATGGCTTTTGACATTTGGTAATAAACTATTGACCGTATGCTCAAGAAAATTGGTTCTTTTCCAATTTTTTCCAAAATTTCCGAAAAAAACGTGAAAAAAAACAGGTTTTTTTTTCTGATTGCTCAAAATTTCCGGAAATTTTGCTTCTCTAGCACTGGTGACGCGGCCGGGCGCAGCTAATGCGCCGACTAGTTTTCACGCGCGAGCTTACGTATTCCTGTTTTGTTCGTTGTGCCATAGTATTGTGCTTCGAGAGGGCACTGAAGAGAGTTGACTGATGAAGTGCTCCTTGAAAACTATTTTGTCCTTAATCTCGCGATGATAGCTCCTTTATTGGAAGAAAAAAAAAGATGAAGGGGGCGTATTCTGCGACGATCACTACGGCGATCTTATCGCCTTCGCGTGACGTAGTGCGCGAATTTCATGATAGCGTCGCCACCCGACTGTCTTTTGTCTCTCTCTCTCTGTGTGTGTGCGTGTGCGTGTGCGTGTGCGTGTGCGTGTGTGTGTGTGTGTGTGTGTGTGTGTGTGTGTGTGTGTGTGTGTGTGTGTGTGTGTGTGTGTGTGTGTGTGTGTGTGTGTGTGTGTGTGTGTGTGTGTGTGTGTGTGTGTGTTTTCGTGCATACCAAGCCGAGCTTCTTCGACACTTCGACATACGAGAAAGCGTGGTTTTGAGCACGAGCGCGCGCTGACTCGCAAACGCAAAACGGAGCAGCTTCGAGTGGCGGCGATGAGCACCGAGCATTGAGGTGACCATTTCGGTCTGAAACGCGAAGCCGAGCGTCGTCGATGCGCAGTGATGAAATTTAAGCACTGGAACGGGACCGTGTCATGTACGGGTGCAAAAAAGTGCTGAACGAATTCGGTTCAGGGTGTAGTGTGTGCGATAGACTCTGGTTTCTGTTGGACGTGAGCCTGTGGTGTTTAGGATGGATTCATTATTAAATTCAGTGGGTTATTTGGAGCTAACATCTGTTCTAACCTTTCCTCCTAGGCTAACCTAACCTAGAGGTACTTTATAACGTATATAACCTAGCTTGATAAACTGAAGCAGTCAACAAATTACGGAGACCTGTACACGCTAGTTATTAATCGAAATCGAAAAATGCCGCCCTCCAGGGCAAATACCGATATGGACGGGATGCTTCCGTTTCTGAGCGATTCCATAAATCATAGAAGATTGGAAGACATTCTGTGGGCTGTCATTCCTCTCTTGCCTTTCTCGCTCGTTGTTGCTTTACATGCTTCCTCGCGTCTGTTGTTTTGTTATAATTTTTAGGCAGCCGTACGGGAAGCAAGGTAGCCATGTACATGTTGCGAAGATAGAATTTATTATTGTATTAGTTATGATTATTATTATCATTGTTAGAGTAGTAGTAGTAGTTTTTGTTGTAGTTCATGATGAAGAATGATGGTGATGATGGCGATGATGGCAAAATGAATCAAACAGACTCTTGATTACGAAGCCCGGCATTGGGCCTTAATTCCTCCTCTCTCCCCCACCACCATTCTCTTTTCTGACGTGCGCTGCTATACGCAGAGTTCACAGGACTCTGGCCCCCTGTTACATGAATTAGCAAAAAAAAAAAAAAAAAGTAGTTTCTGCGCGCCGCTGTTCGACACTGTGGCAGGCACATGCATCTCAGTGCAGTCTAGCACGGGAACTAGGTTCCTGTTCATGCTAAGAAGGAACAACTTACAATGAGACCATATTTAACCTTTGCCGAAAAAAAGAACATTACTACGCTACAGTATAGGTAGAAAGCAGGACATGTTAATGCAGCATAATCATTACAATACAAGAGATCGCCCCGAAGGAAAGTGCATATTGAACAATGGTTTGGTAATTAGTTTGTCACATGATTGTTGTGGCTTGTTCCGGAGTGCACGGAAGATCTGCTTAAAGCACGCAAGCCAGATTTGATTTGATTTATGTCGGGAACTTTCGTCGTTGGCCTTTCCACAACACTTGATTGTCTAATGAATGCACAGCAACGTGAATGAGTAAATGAGCGAATGAAAAACATACGTGCACCCACATATAGTACACACAATGACGAGCACTTAGCGTCAGCGTGCTTCACTCGATGAGCAATGTATGGTGGGCACCACAAGACACTTGGTAATTAATATACCCACCGCGGTAACTCGGTGGCTATGGCATTTCGGTGCTGAATACGAGATCGCGGGTTCCACCCCGGCCGCGACAGCCGCATTCCTTTAGGGCGTGGGTCGCCACACACACACGTGTACCGTATGCACAGGGTCTACCACTACGTTGTGCCTTATAGGTAATGAGATCGTGTCTTTGGCACGTAAAACCCAATAATTGACATTTAATTGGGTAAGATGCCCACACCCGCTACGGAAGCATTGATGCTGCACAACTTCTACGTCGTCTGCACTTGCGTTCGGTTTTCATCGCACGCACCTTTTCTCCTTTTGTTTTGTTTCCTGCATTCTGCCCGTTTTACCATGTAATCACTGAGCGCAGGCACTTCGCCTTTCATAATTGACTGCTTCGTCTCCGAGACCTTTTTTTTTTCTTCCTTTTAATTGGCTTTCTCTAAATTTCCATTTGGGTTGCTTCGGTAACCCCTTTTCATTTATTTCCTATTGGCCTTATACCTGCCATACCTCTCTGGTGGTGCGGGTTTGCCCCATTTTATTTTTCTTTTTTTTTCCAACTCTGGGGCAAAGAAAAAAAGCCACTTTCGTGTTTGCGTGCTTAAGCACGTGGTCGCGGGATCAAATCCCGCCCGTGGCGGTCGCATTTCGATGGGGGCGAAATACAAGAACGCCCGTGTCCCGTGCTATGGGGGCACGTTAAGAAACCCCGGTGGTCAAAATAAATTCGAAGTCCCCCACTACGGTGTGCCTCATAATCAAATCGTGGTTTTGACACGTATAACCCAAGAATTCAATTCAATTCAGTGTTCTGCCAAACGCGCACCGTCAACATCCTCCCAGTTGCGAGCGCGTGCCCGCTGTGCCGATAGCGCGCGGGTATCGCCAGACGCTTGGCTGGGAGGAGGAGGCATTCCGGCCGCTGTATTATGGATGTGTCTTCGCCGAAAAGTGAACAAGCAGCGAAGCTCGATTTGTCGGATGCTGTTGGCACGCCCGGTAAGGAAAGTTGCAGTGACTCGGCGTGTTCTTATATATATATACGCGGGCGACTGCATGTCGTATCCGGTGCGTGGAGGTGTACCGCTTGTTGGAGCGCCGGACCTACATGTTATTCGACTAGGGGCGCGATCTTGTACGCGTTCCAAAATGGAACGGAGGCGTTCCGTTCCATCGAGCCGCACACGATTGGTCAATTTGAACGTCGCGGTTGAAATTGGCCAATCGTGTGCGGCTCGATGGAACGGAACGCCTCCGTTCCATTTTGGAACGCGTACAAGATCGCGCCCTAGGTCGCCAGCTCTTAAGGCACTGAACGGCTTATAGCGGCTTCAACTTGAAATCGAGGCACAATGTTTTGTTGCAATCAATGATGCACTGTCGGCGTCATATGGGCCACTTCTCGCCCCGTTAAGTTGAAGTTTTATAGAAACACTAAAGGACAACACCAAATCATATTTGACAATCGAGTACTGTTTCATTTCATTTTGATTTATAAGGCGACAAAATTTTGATTACTGGCGGTCAAAATAAAGACCAAGCTACCCTTTCTTGAATATCGATCACCAACGGAAGCGACGGTAGACGTCGGTGTTAAGTCAGGCATTGTAAATTATTCCCTTTTCTCGTATTTCAATTCTTGTGGCGCAGTAAAACTTCCTGAACCTTGCTAAGTGCGGCCTTCGACTCCTTTAGAATACAATGCTGTCCATCTTTACGGATAAAACGTTTACTATGTCCTAGCTAGAAGACGCCGTCAAATATCAAAAACGCCACGGCGACCAGGTGCGAAAACCTTCAAGCCGAGGTCATCGCCCGTCTGTCGTAATAAATCTTTTCTTCTGTCTTAATTGCCAACCCTCCTGTCAGAGCAAGCGGGGATTTCTTTATTTAATGTCGTAGAAGGATAATTTACTAGATACAGCTCAAATTATATTTTCACTTTAGTGTCCCAACTGAACGCTAATCAGATTTTTACCCAACAGTGGACAGTCAGTCCTCTGCGCATGCCGTGTTTATGCCTCAGAATCGCAAACAGTGATAAAAAATAATCACTCCTAAACCGCGTTATGTGTATCCCACGACACTTGTTGTAGATGCGCATTCAGTGTGCAAGCGTGCTGGAGAAAAGCGTGTAAAGACGAATGCGTTTTTCATTGCTGTTCGTTGCCGGCCTATTCGCCTCGTCTCCGGCAAATGGTAATTAGGGCCGATATATTGTAGCGATGCCTTTCCGTTCATAATGCCTTTTCGCGCTTATCGCGATTTTTCAGTGGTCAGAGCGACGGTCCGCTCGCGTTATCAACGGGATCAGCCGGCCGTGAGTGGTGGATGATAAGACTAGTATGGAATAAGTCATAAGGCATCGCTCCAAGGAACACGCAAGCATTACAAAGACCGTGATGCAACAGGCACAATTGTGACATCCCCTCTTTTGTCGCTTTTATCCTTTCTTTCTTTCTGTATTTTTTTCTTTCTCTCTTTATTCTCTTTCTTTCCTTCCTTCTTTCTTTCTTTCTTTCTTTCTTTCTTGCTTTCTTCCTTTGTTCTGGTCGCCTGTTGTTTTGGTTCTAATTATTATTTCCCGAAATATGAATATGTTTACTGGCGATGCGAGAGTGTTGCCATACACATACTTTTTCAAAAGTGCAAATTAACATGCTGCGCGAGCATCGCGATTGTGCTGTGCGGTTCGCGTGTACTCTTTGTACAGCAGGTGGCCATAATCTCCTGGATCATTTCTTTCTTCTCTTTTCTGGTGTGAGGAACATATTCCGCATTTATTGAATGAAACTTAACGAAAAGTTCAAAATCGAGCTTTTCTCGGCCTTTGTTTCCCTGATGCTACGCAGCAACTGCATGAAATGGCCACAAACACACACTTTGAATGTGTTCTCAGACCGTGTCCACTCTCTGACATGCGCCCCTAAGGAGGTTTTATAATTCTTGCGGGATATAAGCCTCAGTAAGGTTCTGTAAATAGCTGTTGTGCTAGTGCATTTCGCGCGCATATATGCGTTAATGTGCATCTATGCTTTTTTTTTTTTGTGCGATAGCAATTTAGACGGACTTCACCCATTTTAGACTTATCTATCAGAAATAAATGTGGGCTGATTGCGAAGGCAGTGTAGTCTAACACAGTGTCTCAAAGTGTCTAGATGGAAGAATGCGAGAAAATGGTACGTGACGCTCTCGCCAGATGTGTCAAAGAGAGGCTTTGGTACGAAGGAAACATGCGTGCGGTCGTGGCCTAATGTTTAGAGCAATGAGCTGTTGTATTGGAATGACAGAGGGTCAAACCCGCCACTTGCCATGCATTTATTTATAGCATTATAGGGGAACTTGACATCTTACGCCATAAAACACCACATATCATCAGGGGGACTTCACTCCTATTGGAAGTGAAGAATTTTACCAGACTATAGTGTTTTCTGAAAGAAAACTCTATAGCCGGGTACAACTTTAGAAAGCAGCGGCATTTGTCCCTTAAAGGCGGATTTACACGAGCCTCCACCAATGGGCGCGCACTCTAGAGTGACGTCACGAGCCAGGCGGCCGGTGAGCCCACCGACGGAGAACATGGCAGCACGCGCTTCGAGCCGAGTCGCGTCAGCGGTTCTATTTCTTAAGTCGCGAAGGCAACCGACTGCCGCGCTGCGGTCATCTGGGCGGGGCCTCTCCCTGCCTTCTTAGTTGTACCCGACTGTGCTGAGCGCACGCGAGCGCATCAAAGTGCGCACGAAATTGAAAGTTTGTACGAGATACGAATTCAAGAAACGTCACTTCCTCGTATTTTATTGGATACAAGGAGAGTTCGCGCCGCTAAGTTCTGGCGTGGATTTTTTAGATGCGAAGCATCTTATGGTCGGGGCTATGTCACTCCCCCCCCCCCTCCCTCTCTCCGCCGTGCGGCGTCCACACGCCTACTGCGCATGCGCATCCTTTCCCCCTCCTCTCCTTGTCTCATCTCCTCTCCTCTCGGCATTCCTCCTCTCCTCTCGGACGCTCCTCTCCTCTCCGGATTGCGCAACGAATGGCAACACCTGCGGCTCCGCGCGCGATAATGCGAAGCAGCTTAGGTTAGAGACGCGACGGTAGGCGCCCCAGAGGCACCGGTAACAGTCACCGACGCCGCGCGCGTTCGGTGCGAACGCGGGAAAAACGCCGACGGCGTCGACAACAGTTCTGCGCGTTGCTGGTGCTGCAGCATGTCCAAGTTTATACAGCTGATAAAACTGCCTTGAGTCGACCCCATGGCTGCTTCGCATACTACTCAGGGTTCCCCTACGGGAAGAAGGTGTAATTTTTTTTAAAATGAAGCTTTTAGGCGACCGTTCCTGCAGTAGGGGATGAAAAAGCGGCGAGAGCGAAGAGGCGTGAGGACGAAAGTGGAGGGAAGGGTGCAGCGGAATCATACAGGCGGAAAGTGGAGAAGGGCATGGCGAAAGCGTGAGAACAAAAGCGTAGTGCGGCGACGATGGCTACGAAAGGCGCCGGAGTAGCGCGCGTCGTCTGGGAGGTCTGTCTGCGGCGTCTGCTGGGAGTCGCGCCCTCGCGTCACCAACTCGCTGGCTCTCGCGATGTCTAGATTAGCGAGGCAGTCGCGCCACACTTCGCTCCGTATGCAAAGTGCCGCCCGAGATCGATGGTCCGCACCAGCCAATATATGACGAAATATATAGCTGCGCTCAAATTTCGCGTTAAGGAGTATCGTAATCGTCGGCGATTTTTTTTTTTTTTGTTCGCTTGCTCCCTCTCTTTCACTGCACGACAGCTAATGGAAGCATATTATATCAAGGAGATTGGTACCTTTATGCGTCGGGTTACCTTCCGTTTCACTTTCAAAGAGCGAGATTTAGTTTCTTGGCGTGGCTGCGCAATGGCGCCATGGGTCGCACAGGTTTAGCTTTTGCTGCTCTTGCGATCACGCGCAACCCGACATTCAATATATCCAGGCGTTTTTTTTTTCGCGAAATCAAATTAGTTGCGGGTTGGCGTTCTTTCTGTTTGTTTCTCATTTTCTCCTCTAACCGTTTTGCACCGCAAGCATTGACATCAATAGGATGCCAAGTCTGTCGCTCCAGATACCATTAAACTCTCTCTCTCTCTCTCTCTTGAAGTCACAATCAAGAAAGCATGGAGGGCCCTGGTCGAGAATGAAGAGGTTGTCAGTGGTGTGCTCGCGGATCGCATGCACGCGATGTCGTACTGTCGCTCTTGCGGAATCACTGAACACAAACAACCCACGAGGAAATCAGTAACACTACATGCTCGCAATTGCACGGCGGGCCAGTGCGGAATGTTTCCGTCACGTTCTTGGAAGTACTCGCTTCTTCACTGGTAGATCCCCTCTAATGAGTGAGGCAGACCGCATTGACGTTGCGGACACGTCAAATTGTAGTCTTCTGACTTTGGCGCCACTCTTGGTTGCGCCGTAAAAATATGTCTATAGGAGTAAGGGTGATCGAGTAATTTCGGTCAACGACGACAGCTGTCACACCACGTTCACCCAGTTTTTATTACAATCCTAGGTGCACGAGGCAGGCAGGTGCTTGCACGGAAAGGGGAACTTACACTGTCGGACGCGATACAGTCTGTATAACGGGCATTAAAAAAAAGCTTTTATTTTTTTGCACCTGTTTCATAGGGCCGCGAAATCAAATGATACAGCGTGCATTTGTGCGTGCGTTGTCGGTGCACTGCGTCTGCCAACTGCTGGCTGAGCACTGAAGCCGTGTGGAAATTTCGCTTTTCCTAGGCGCGTGTGCTATCCAGAATTTTCTCCCTAAGGTACATTTATTCATTTGTACTATTTCTTTTTGCTCATTCTTCAGTTGCCCACCGATATACTTATTGCACGATACTGAGGTAGCCTTATCACAGACTGTGTGCGCTTTCCGTAGTGTCTGAACCAAATGTGAATTGTATATACTCGTGTTCCACCTAACTTGTGCCAAAATTAAAAAAAAAACAATTGCAGGTGCCACGTAGCTGGTCAGAACCAAGGTAATCTTGTTTGCCGTCGCTCGGAGCAAGTCAGGCGATTTCCAGTATTTCGCCTAATTAGATTGTGATATGACGATTTATTAGACGTCTCACGCAATCGAGGCAGTCCACGAACGCTGATGGTGCGCACATCGACAGACGCAAGGGCACTTCTTCCTCTTCTTCACTACAATGGCCCCCGGGAGAGAAGATGAGCCATCCTGGCGACCTACGGCGTAGGTAGGATCAGGGGGTCATAGTATGGCTTAAGTCGGCTGACATGAACCGTGTCACGTCCGCGATGTCTGAGGTCGTGTGATGGCGTCACAGGCTCGACAACGTAGTTGACAGCCGAGGTACGGTCGATGACGCGGTAGGGACCATCATAGCGTGCAAGAAGTTTGGTTGAAAGGCCAGGGCTGTGAGGTGGGATCCACAACCAAACAAGGGAACCAGGTGGAAAATGTGGTGTAGGCACGTTACTGTCATGCCGCAGCTTTTGGCGACCTTGGGCGGCGGTCGTAAGGGTACGGGCGAGCTGCCTACAGTCCTCTGCGTATTTGGCGGTTTCAGACACTGGCGTGCATTCAGAAGCGTCGGGTCGGTATGGGAGCAGTGTGTCCATTGTACACGAGGGCTCGCGACCATATAACAGAAAGAATGGCGAAAAGCCAGTGGTAGCTTGTGTGGCGGTATTATAGGCATACGTGACGAACGGCAAAACAGTGTCCCAGTTACTGTGGTCCGAGGCAACGTACATAGTCAACATGTCACCGAGTGTGCGGTTGAACCTCTCTGTCAAGCCGTTCGTTTGCGGTTGGTAGGCGGTAGACTTGCGGTGAACGATGCTGCATGCAGCGAGAAGGGCTTGTATTACTTCGGACAGGAACACACGCCCCCGGTCGCTGAGCAGTTCGCGTGGTGCTCCATGTCGAAGAACGAAGTTCCGCAAGATGAAGAAGGCAACGTCACGCGCAGAAGCCGCCGGAAGTGCGGCAGTCTCGGCGTAGCGCGTCAAGTGGTCGACGCCTACAATTATCCATCGGTTACCCGAGGAACTGTATCGAAGTGGCCCGTATAGGTCTATGCCGACGCGATCAAATGGCCGGGCCGGGCAGGGGAGCGGCTGTAACTCGCCAGGAGGGCGCTGTTGAATTTTACGCCTTTGGCACGCCGTGCAAGCGCGTACGTACTGGCGCACGAAGTGATACATGCCCTGCCAGTAGAAACGCTGCCTCAGCCGAGTGTACGTTTTCAGAACGCCGGCGTGACCATTATGAGGAGCGGCATGGAAATAAGCGCATATGTCAGTACGCATGTGTCGTGGTATCACAAGCAGCCATTTGCGACCATCAGGCAAATAATTTCTGCGGTAAAGGACGTTGTCGTGGACAGCAAACTGAGCGGCTTGGCGACGAAGTGTTCGAGAAGAGGGTGTGACGGATGGATCGTGGAGGAAATTCAGCATAGTTGAAAGCAGGGGATCCTTACGCTGCTCGGCCGGCATATCAGCGACGTTGATCGTCGACATGGATGCGAAGGGCGTTGACAATGAAGCCACATCGGAAGGTAGCGGGGATCGGGAAAGCGCATCGGCGTCGGAGTGCTTTCTGCCCGATCGGTAGACAACGCGGATGTTATATTCTTGTAAGCGAAGTGCCCAGCGGCCGAGGCGAACTGACGGATCTTTCAACGAGGACAGCCAGCAAAGGGCGTGGTGGTCGGTAACAATGTCAAAAGGGCGACCATATAGGTATGGACGAAATTTGACGAGAGCCCAAATAATGGCCAAGCACTCTTTCTCTGTGACAGAGTAGTTGGCTTCTGCCTTCTTTAAAGTGCGACTCGCATATGCGACGACGTACTCGTCGTAGCCGTCTTTCCGTTGCGCTAGGACTGCACCAAGTCCGATGCCACTGGCGTCCGTGTGTAGCTCTCTGGGCGCTGTCGGATCGTAGTGTCGAAGAATCGGCGGCGAAGTAAGTAGACGACGTAGTTGCTTGAAGGCGTCGTCACACGAAGTTGACCACGCGGAGATGCCGCTGCTAGCCGTAAGCAAATTGGTCAGTGGTGCGATAATAGTGGCAAAATTGCGCACAAAACGCCGAAAGTAAGAGCAGAGCCCTATAAAGCTGCGGAGTGCCTTAAGAGTAGTGGGTATCGGAAACTCTGCGACCGCGCGAAGCTTGGCTGGGTCAGGAAGTACACCATCCTTCGAAACAACGTGTCCCAATATTGTTAACTTGCAGGCAGCAAAACGGCACTTTTTGATGTTGAATTGGAGGCCGGCAGAGGTGAGACAGGTCAGGATCTCACGCAAGCGAACGAGGTGCGTCGGGAAATCGGGCGAAAACACGACAATATCATCAAGATAGCATAGACATGTTTTCCACTTATAGTTACGAAGGATAGTGTCCATCATACGCTCGAAAGTAGCGGGCGCGTTGCAGAGCCCGAATGGCATTACGGTAAATTCATACAAGCCGTCGGGCGTGACGAAAGCGGTCTTCTCGCAGTCGTCTTCAGCCATCGGCACTTGCCAATAGCCGGAGCGAAGATCCAAAGATGAGAAGTACTCCGCGCCTTGTAGGGAGTCGAGGGCGTCATCTATCCGAGGCAGCGGATAGACATCTTTACAAGTTATCTTATTGAGCCGACGGTAATCCACACAGAAGCGTATTGAGCCGTCCTTCTTGCGTACTAATACTACAGGAGACGCCCAAGGACTCTGGGAAGGCCGAATGACGCCACGATGCAGCATATCGTCGACTTGCTCGGTAATTATTTGTCGCTCGGCTGCCGACACGCGGTATGGCCGCTGGCGTAATGGTGGATGGGAACCAGTGTGGATGCTGTGAGTGACGGTCGCCGTACGTCCCAGGGATGGTTGGTCGCAATCAAACGACGAGCGAAAATTCTGAAGAAGCGCGAGGACTTGCTGGCGGTACGCAGGTGGCAGATCGGCGTCCAAGGCCGATTCAAGAACGTCTGATGACGACGACGACAATGATGATGATGATGATGAGGCGCACAGCAATGGAGAAGTGAGGGCGTCGAGCTCATAACAGGCCATGTCGTCGGTAGTATCGAGAATGTGAAGCGGGTCAAGGGGCTGAACACGACCAAGGGATTCTCCACGCAGTAAGGTCACAGGGGATTGAAGCGGGTTACACACAAGCATAGTGGATAATCCAGATACAGTGTTGAGGACGGCAAATGGTAGAGGTAGAGCCTTGCGACGTAGAAAAATAGGCGATGGTGTAAAAAGTACCGTAGCGTCTGGCGCGGCGGAGCAAGATACGGGCACAAGAACCGACATTTCGGGTGGTATGTTTGTATCGGAGACAACCGTGAGCTTGGCGGCCTTACTTTCAGAAGGGTCAGGCAGCGAGGCTTCGGAAAGCGGGAAAAGCGCCACTTCGGCCCGAGCACAGTCGATGATGGCACGATGGTGAGACAAGTAGTCCCAGCCGAGAATGATGTCATGTGAACATGAAGGAAGCACGAAAAATTCAACAACATAAACAACATCGGCAATGAGCACTCTTGCGGTACATTGAGCGAGCGGCGCTATATGCTGCGCACTCGCGGTACGCAGTAGCAAACCAGACAACGGCGTGGTGACCTTGCGGAGCTTACGACAAAGCTTTTCGTCCATAACAGAAACCGCAGCCCCAATATCAATAAGCGCAATTGTGGCGGTTCCTTCAACCAAAACGTCCAGTAAATTGCGTGGTGACTGTGCAGGCCTTGTAGAAGTCGCGAAGCTGGCAGTTCGTGCCTGCAGAACTGCAGCAACTAGTTTCCCTCGCTAGGGGACTGGCGACGACGTAAGGGGGAAAGCGAGCGACGACGTGGTGACGGAGAACGATGGTTGCCGAAAGGGCGTCGAGAAGACGGCGGATACTCTGGGTCGGGATGCATGGAATGGCCGGTAGCATCGTGGGAATATCCATACCCAGGCGTTGAGACAGCAGGGTTAGTAGGTGGCATGCGACGATGGCAGAAGCGCGCGACATGGCCGGCGAAACCGCAAGCGAAACATATGGGTCGGTTGTCGCGTGTGCGCCAAGGGTTCTGAACTTGGCTTCGAGGCGGAATAGGAGGCGACACGGGAGTTGGCACTGCTTGAGGTCGCACTGTCGCAGGAAATGCGAATGTCGGCGGCGCAGGTCGCGCTGCGACGGCGGCATAGGTCAGAGGTGCCGCCACGTGAGGACATGGTTGAGCCAAAGGTAGCGAGTCGGCAAGTTCCTCGCGAATGGCTCTCCTAATGGGAGCGGCCAGAGATGTGTCAGGCTGTAGGGGTCGATCGCTGAGAGGCAGCATAGACAGTTGGCGCGCCACCTCCTCACGAATAAAATCCTTAATCTGAACGGAGAGTGAGGATTCTGGCGAGGAGTTGGAGGGAAGCGTGAGGCCCGAGAGTGAGTGGCCGGGTGCAACAGCGCTGCGCGCAAGGACCCTCTGGCGACGCAGCTCATCGAAGCTCTGGCAAAGAGTGACGACAGCTGCGACAGATGAAGGGTTTCGCGCGAGAAGCAGTTGAAATGCGTCGTCCTCGATGCCCTTGAGGATGTGCTTCACCTTGTCCTCTTCACTCATGGTAGAATCGACGCGGGCACAAATATCGACTACATCCTCTATGTAGCTAGTGTAGGTCTCGCCGGGCTGTTGAGCGCGCTGGCGTAGACGCTGTTCAGCACGGAGCTTTCGTAAGGCTGGGCAGCACGGAGCTTTCGTAAGGCTGGGCGGCCGAAGACTTCCGTGAATGCTGCCTTGAAAGCGGACCTGGTTTGGAGGTCCCGCTCATGATTGCGGAACCAGAGGTTCGCAACGTCAGCAAGATAGAAGATGACGGAACGTAACTTCGTCGGGTCATCCCACTTGTTGTTCTCACTGACGCGCTCATAGGTAGAGAGCCAATCTTCCACGTCTGTCTCACCGGCTCCGCTGAAGACGGGGGGGCCCCGCTGCCGCTGGACGGCGCCGCAAATGATGGGCGCGGCGGAAGCTGCTGGCGGATTGTCGGTAGGCTCGAGCATGGTAGCGGCTGAAGCAGTCGGCAACGTTCGGCTGCGAAGTTCCAGGGTGAGGTCGGGGATTGCAGCACCTTCCACCAAATGTGATATGACGATTTATTAGACGTCTCACGCAATCGAGGCAGTCCACGAACGCTGATGGTAAGCACAGCGACAGACGCAAGGGCACTTCTTCCTCTTCTTCACTACAAGATAATTAGTTATTATTAATTAATCAACTTTTCAAATATCATATTTAGAGCAAAAGTGTCTATGAGAAAACGGTAGACCATCCTGAAAAATTACTGATTCCGCTTTTTGTCGCTCGATAGTGGACCATCGGATGATGGACCAGCCGAAAACGTTAAGTAAATACGTCTTATTTCCAGAAAGTTCGTCGTCTTTCCGGCATCTGTTACGTGGGGTCCAGTGTGTTGAACGTGCAAGGAACCCCCCCCCCCCCACACACACACACACACACACACACACACACACACACACGCACGCACGCACGCACGCACGCACGCACGCACGCACGCACACACGCACACACGCACACACACACACACACACACACACACACACACACACACACACACACACACACACACGCACGCACGCACGCACGCACGCACACACGCACGCACACACGCACGCACGCACACACGCACGCACGCACACACAAACACAAACACACGCACACACAAACACACAAACACACGCACACACAAACACACAAACACACACACACACACACACACACACATACATACATACATACATACATATATACATATATACATATATACATATATACATATATATATATATATATATATATATATATATATACGCGTGCGCTGTTTGATTCATCCATGAGTGATACACGCTGCATCAAGCTTTGGCATCGTTCGCATCATATGTAGGTCACGAAGTATTTTAACCATAACTCCGCCCAGCCTAGCTAGCCGTACCTGAAACCTCCAGAACGGGCGCTAATGGATTGTAATGGCCCGAATGGGCGCACAGGTGTGCGTTTGCCCCGAAGTGAAGTACGCTGCGACTCGTGCAAACATCACGGGGTTCGAGACCAACGCAGCTCAGGGACACAGCGCTCCATAACTCTGTAATAGTGCTTGCGATTTCGCGTTAGCACCGTTGGCTAATGCATAAGTGCAGTTCCGCGTTTTCCGATGAATCCAGTTGAGTCCGAGAAAACACTTGCCGGATAAGGTTTTTTTCATATTGTGAGCGTTGCGAATAATTCCCGATGCCGCCGCGCTCGGGGATATGCACGTAACGAGTACGTTGCATTTCTATTTATCTCTCGTTTTATTCTTTCTCAAAACCTGTAACTCTTCGGCAACCGCTTTCGTTTTTCCTCCTCTTATTTTTGACCACGCCGACTTCTAAAACACGTCTGAATCTCGCATGGACGAGAAGTTTTCGCATTTCGCCTCTCTATGAAAAAAAGAAAGAAAAAAACGATGTTACAACTTGTCGCATTTGTTTACCTAACACACGATGCGTACAGGGGGGTTCTCACCGGTGTTAGTCCTATACGTTATTTGCAACAAACAAGCTCGTGAGTGCCAGCTGCACCATTACAGTACCGTGCTTACAGAGATGTCGTCATATGTAGTATACACACCAAGGACGCCTATGCGCCACGCGTATTTAGTTCAACGGCAATTTTACGTTGCCCGTTAGCTCTGTTCGGCACTTCCCGCGCTAATAGGAAACCGCTTTATCACCCTCGCAACAGCAGTGGGACCACAATTGCCTGGCAGGTGTAGTGGAATGGGACGACGGCGGTTTTTGTTCCTTAAAGAGTATAGTCCGCCGACCGCGGAGCATTATTACGCCCGTTATGTAGCATTGTGTTAAGCGAATAAAAAAAAAGAATAATGAAAGAAAAGAAACGCGGGAAAGAAAGAAAGGGTCTTTGGGCCGCATCTCTTAATGCCACCATGCAGGGCAGCGGAGAGTCCAGGACACGTCATTTTGGACTTGCGCAAGTCCGCTCATCCTTCGGTATAATCGCGGACACGTAGCGGCGGGAGGTTACGGTGACCATATATAATTGCGAGGCACCAACGGTTATGTGCGGTGGGCGCGCTATTGTTCCCGCAACGCGCGGCCGCTTTCCGCGCGCTTTTTCTTTTGTTCCAGCCGCATAAATGCAGGCGAGCGCACATTCTCGCGTCCGCGACACGCTCGTCCACACGCATATACGCTCGCGCGCCGACGCCCAAATATAAGAGGAGTATTACGAGCTGCGCAGCATTGCAAAACTCGAGCTTACATTGTCGTCGTCGCACTTTGTGGAGTTTTTCGAAATGAAAAGTATTCTCGCGGGACCGTATATATGTACAGTCTGGGCAAATATTACTGCCCCTATATACATATGCGGTGCCATTGCTCTGCGGAGCAATGCGCAGGACGAGACTCTATATATTATTGCGCTGCTGACAAGAGCGATTACGAGAGGCACGATATAGGCTCGCGTCACCGCGTCTCACGCGTGCTCGCGACAGCGTGAACTTCGCAACATTAGAAGGCGTAAGGAGCATTTTTTTTTTTTTTTGCGTATCACATAACCCATATGAAGAGCTTCCTACACGCGAGTGCACGTCCGAATAAAGTGCATGCATGGCGGTGCACATTTTGATGGTACTGTACTTCTTGCGAGTGAACACGATCTTGTGAAAGGAAAAATTAACGAATTAGAAAGGAAGATATGTGTGTGTAGTTGTCATTGGTGTTAATGTTTTTTTTTATTATTATTGCGAAAGGCATCCTCGCCCTCCCCCCCCCCCTCCTCAATGCAATCTCTGCGTGAGAGAGAGAGACAGAAATAGAAGAGAGGAAAGGTTAACCAGACGCACGTCAGGTTTGCTACCCTGCGCTTTGGGAAGGGGCATAATGATGCAGAGAGAGGAGATAGAGAGAAAGAGCGTGCAGATCTCTGCGTGAAAAATATGAAGAGTGAAGGCTCTGTTTGAGAAACTGAGAAAACTTTCGCTCGCGTTCTCCGGATACGTGAACTCGGTTGCTGATGTTGAAAAATAAATCAGGGATTGCAAATTGTTTGGATAAACGTTCCGGAGCTGCATGGAAGAGAGATCGTAACCTTGTACGCGCATCAATTTCCCATTGATGCGCACAAGGCAGAAACAACGATGACACGGCGTTGAATCGGCGCGGCCGTGTCCCATGAGCGGTGGAACCCACCGGTTGCGCGCCCGCATTATCGCGGAAGTTTTTGCCGCGGCGCGGTCACGCCTCGCCTCCCTTCGTGAGTCGGTGGCGCCGCGGGCATTTGCCACCGTGTCGCGTTAACCAGATGGTATTCCACATCATAGCGTGCGCAGTGTTCGCTCAGAAAGCCAGCGAGAACTCGAGCATTGCAGATAAGCTTAGTAGTTTCCAATCAAAACACTATAAAAGAAAGCAGCAGGGCATTTAGATTTCGTGTCTGTACTAGATTATGCGAACATCATATTGTTTACCGTTTTACCGACCGCATCCGCAAACTACTGGCAAATTCAACTTCTTCTCAGATCCCGCGGTCCGCAAGCTTTTGACGCTGACTGCGCGTTCCCACGCATCTTACCGCTCATATCCCTCCTGTGCGTATTCCGGGACACCCCCTTCCTCTCCCCTCCCACCGCCCTCACCGGTAGCGCCTCTTCTTCTTCACAACCATAATCTCTCTTCCTCACCGCATCTCGGTAAATGAACAAAGCACGTATTCTGCGACGATCACTTTCGGCGATAGTATCGCGTCGGCCGTGAGGCGCGCGCTGATTGGCTGCTTCAGCACTACGTCACGCGAAGGCGATGGTATCGCCAAAAGTGATCGTCACAGAATACGTCCCCAAATTTCAGCGATTCCTCTGACGCTCAACTCATTTACTGCGATAGCAGCAGGCTCCCACTGCTGACAGTGCCTTCTTCTGAACAACTTCATTTCTGCGATGCACACAACTTCTTCCTCGTTCGCTACAGTAGTGCCTGCTGTGGCCTCCGAAATGCATGCACAGGCGTCATCAATCACGAAGTCTGTGTGGCGTATACCTTGCACAAATTATACCACGCGGAAATTTCATGATAGAATGGTGAGTTGCGAAGTGCCCTCCGTTGGTTGTGTTGTTGAATGATATCACGGCGGCTGCAGCCAATGGCGGCATGTAACTGCATCACCCGTTACATTGACAGGCTTGGACAGCGTGGATGCCAACAATTATTCGCCGACTGCCCAGGACTCGCCATTTTGAATAATCGTGCAACCGTACATCATTAAAAAAAAGAAAACAAGGAGAAGAAAAAAGACAAGTAAAAAAAGAGAAGGAAACGTCGAATGCGGATATACACAAAGTTCCAAATTCGTTGTTGCTTTCTTTGTTTTCTGTTCTAAGGGAGTGTGTCATTTGTGAGCAGGATGAGGCCGAATGCGTCTTGCTGACAAGCTCCGCCTATACTCCCCATTTCTAGCTTGCGATAAGATTTATTGAAGCAGCGCTGTTTTCCAGTCGGTTTAATTAAATTTTGAACACATTCAACTGCTGAAATATATTCGCGTGAACAGAAGCCGGGACGAAACGTCGTCACGACAGCTCATGCGTGTGGTGCGGGGGAGGCTGTGACCGGCGTCAGCCCCCCCCCCCCCCCCCCCCACACACACACACACACACACACTCACGCACCAACGATAAGCCTCGAAGAGCAGCTCGTTGATGCGCGCGCATGACGTACCAATGTCCGAAGTGTCAACAATGGACGGGCGTGGATACACACGTCCGTCCACTACCCCGCTGGACCGGTCAGCGCGGGCCTGTCTGACCACCGTGGTACAGTGAACCAGAATATATAGCTCACAAAAACTGCGCCGCAGTATCTCTGCTTATGTCTACTCCCACCCCGCTGCTGGAGCTTACCTTACCTATGTGGTGTCTTGTGGACAGTGTATACAGACGCGTGGCTTCCGGAAGTGTGCCGAAAGCACGCGATACGGCGCTCAAAACGCGTTCGCCGCTGATGTGAGCTGCGTCCTTTTGTCGCTATAGAGCTCCGGCACTGTCACTTATTCGTACGCGCGCCTACGCCCTGTCTCAGCGCTATAGAGAGCGTGTGCGTATGAAGTGCGTATGTTCGTACCCTCCCAGCGCTCCGCCGGTACAGCTCGGTCTCTATAAGGTATGGCGAGGCTTGCAGCGAAGCGCTCTTTCCTGTGTACATGGCCACGGGATGAGTTTTTGGGACTCGCGAATGTGAGGACGTTTCCGACAAGCTTTCCGGCAGAAACTGTACGCTGTATATGGGACGTTTCTCTGTCCGATATTCGTGGCTTGTCGGCCAATCCTCTGCTTAGCTCGGCAGCGTATATAGCGCATTCGGAAGTTAACAGGTGTAAACGGGCGCTAAAGTTCCTAGAATAACTAAGGAATCGTCATCTCCCCCTTCTTCGCCCTCTCCTTCTCCCCAAACAGCACCACGTTAGCGCCAGATGGGCACTTTTTTTTTTCTTTTTTTTTTTTTTACCGAGGCCAGGGCAGCTTATGTCGTGGTAGACGGTGCCATCGCCTTGTGGCAATGGCGACCGCAGCAAGACGACACCGACCACGCGCCATTAACCTCCGCAAGTGAAATGCTTTGCATGCGCAAGACAGGCAACTCCAATTGTCTAGGACTTCGTGTGGCAACGCGTCGGGGCTAATGACATTTCGAGACCGACCTGCGGCTGTGACGTCCTTCGAGCATTGTATGTTCGGCCACGCGATATTCCGTGTTAAAAGAGATCCAGCTCACTATGGAGCTTCGCATATGTTAAGCGTCCGTAGTGAGCCATACTTAGCAATTTTAACACGAAAGTGTTTTATGCCGGGGTCCACCAAGACTTCACTGACGTATTTCCGTCACGGAAATACGTCAGCTTACAATGTACACGAACATAATACAAAGAAAGAAACCAGAAGAAAATGTTCCACAAACATGCAAAATTTGGAAATCGAACCCACGACCTCTCGGTCCGCGACGATAGATCGCCGAGCGTTTAACCCATTGCGCCACAAACGCATTTGCAGAGAGCTACACAGACGCGCCTTATATATCTAACACTCCTCCGTGTACCCGCGCTCTTGCTCGGGGCGGTGCCGCCGCCTACGAGCAGAAAAGAGAAGTACTGCATTATGACACTAACGCGCACCGACAGTGAACGCTTCGGTGGTCTCAGCACTACGACGCCTCGATGCCAGCATTCGAAGGGACGCTGGCATCAAGAAGCACTACCAACGCCACCTAGGTGGCGTTCACCATACTCAGCACAGCGGAGCGTGGCCTCCGCAATTAGCTCTGAAAATGTTTCTGAAGTTGATCGCGGAGGCTGCAATTACGACGCGCTGTACGCGCTGATTTGACTCGGTGACGATTCAGTTACGTGCTTTGTCTTGCGCGTTGTATTAGTGTGTCAGTTACGTGCTTCGTCTTTCGCGTTGTGCTAGCGTGTGCAGCGTAGTGCAGCTTCCATATGCACGACGGTTGCTCATGGTCATCGACGTTGGTAGTCGTGATGGAGGAGACGTGCCACCAGGCGTCAGCGTGGGTGCATCAACGCCTAAGGGCGCTTTAGCCACAAAACACCAATAGACATTATATATCAATGTGCAATAAACATTACACTACTTCTGTGAAGACACGTTTCACTTTCGTGTTCTATACCGATTCCTATATAAGAGGGATCAACCACGTTTTTTTCCCTTACTTGCCTTTACCCACTTTCCCAAATAGGCATCGAGCCAGGGTATCAATATGCTCTATCTCTACAGTCCGACATTTATTCGATTGTCCACAGAAGCTTTCCGTGAGGTGTAGCTGCCATTTATAACATAGGCAGTCATGGTTCGCGACCAGATGAACTAAATGCGATGGTGACAACATGTCGCTGGATGCCGCTAGGTGGCACAACGTGTCCGGAGGAAAGCGCGTCAGTGGAGCCCCGCTGCATGCACGTCTCAAACAAGACTCATTTCGGCGGTGACAATACGGTGCGTCGCTATACATTCCTCGAATGCTAATCGCATTATACGTCGACGGTCATCTTGAGATGGCTTCTGCCGGATTTTTTTTTTTTTTCATCTTAATTCGGTTTCGAAAACATTATTCAGTAGTGCTGTCTATTCCATTCGATGACTCGCTTAATGAGTGCGATTCGGTTTCAAAACAGCTCTTTGTACAACTTTACTCAATAGGGCTGCTAATCTGCAGCTGCATAAGCTAAATGTAGTTGACGCATGACCCGCGGTATCGTATTCTCTCCAGTATCATATTCGCACCTCTGGTGCGGCGAAGCCTTAAATACGGGCGCAGATATTGGCCAAGCCTTAGCGTTCCGTACAGACCTTAGGCAAGGAGAATATGGCCCGTCTGCTCCCATCCGCAACAGTCTTCAGACGGCTGAAATCGTGTCTCATCGTAGACAGTGACCAGCCTGACACTGTATTTGATTTCGCTTTTATAATGGCGCATGCCCAGTATGGGCGATTGGCCAAGAAACGAATGGAATTAGGAAAATACATTGATTGCTGTATAGAAAGGTAACGAAAACATTTACGGCCGCGGCAGAGCGGTGGATATTGAAGGAATTGAAAAAAAAAGATAACATAGCGATATAAGAATGACAGGGAGGGATAGAAAAAAAATGTGGTTGATCCCTCTTATATAGGAATCGGTATAGAACACGAAAGTGAAACGTGTCTTCACAGAAGTAGTGTAATGTTTATTGCACATTGATATATAATGTCTATTGGTGTTTTGTGGCTAAAGCGCTCTTAGGCGTTGATGCACCCACGCTGACGCCTGGTGGCACGTCTCCTCCATCACGACTACCAACGCCGATGACCATGAGCAACCGTCGTGCATATGGAAGCTGCACTACGCTGCACACGCTAGCACAACGCGAAAGACGAAGCACGTAACTGACACACTAATACAACGCGCAAGACAAAGCACGTAACTGAATCGTCACCGAGTCAAATCAGCGCGTACAGCGCGTCGTAATTGCAGCCTCCGCGATCAACTTCAGAAACATTTTCAGAGCTAATTGCGGAGGCCACGCTCCGCTGTGCTGAGTACGGTGAACGCCACCTAGGTGGCGTTGGTAGTGCTTCTTGATGCCAGCGTCCCTTCGAATGCTGGCATCGAGGCGTCGTAGTGCTGAGACCACCGAAGCGTTCACTGTCGGTGCGCGTTAGTGTCATAATGCAGTACTTCTCTTTTCTGCTCGTAGGCGGCGGCACCGCCCCGAGCAAGAGCGCGGGTACACAGAGGAGTGTTAGATATATAAGGCGCGTCTGTGTAGCTCTCTGCAAATGCGTTTGTGGCGCAATGGGTTAAACGCTCGGCGATCTATCGTCGCGGACCGAGAGGTCGTGGGTTCGATTTCCAAATTTTGCATGTTTGTGGAACTTTTTCTTCTGGTTTCTTTCTTTGTATTATGTTCTATGACGTATTTCCGTGACGGAAATACGTCAGTGAAGTCTTGGTGGACCCCGGCATAAAACACTTTCGTGTTAAAACTCTTTCTGAACGACTCTTAGTCCGAGCCGTCACTGTCGGAGTGCAGCTCGGTGCCCGGTCGTGATGCTGATTATTTAGCATGATAAATATGGGTCACCACCAGAGGCCATTGTGTATAGCGGTTATCTCTTGCGGTGAAGTGGTCCAGCTTTCCCAGGTATGGGAATCGAAGGTGGGGCACGAATTAAAATCTGTGGAGAAGAGAGCGCTCTGGGCGGATTCCAGTAAGCATACACAGTGCGCCGGGGTATTTGCCACATACTTGAAACACTGGCTTTCCTGGTGCGTTCTGAATGTCTTGTCGTACAGCATCGTTTGATATACTATATTGCCTGACCCTGCCGGATTAGTACTTCTTGAGGCACGAACTGAAACGGTACAGCATCGACGCCCAGTGCTCCAAGAGCAGCCGTTTGCCGTAGGAATTTGTTTGCTTGTGCATGCCTCGGTGCCAATTTTCTCGCGCCAGAAGCTTGCATCCTATATTGTGAACTCGCCACTAATAAGTAAGCGGCGCTGTCATCGCGCGGCGAGAAATGTATACTACGTGCCGACGCCTCGCGCGGCGTAAGATAAGTCGGTGATACATGCGTTACAGGCGGTATAAAGGACAGGCTATGCAACGCGTGCGCGCGCTCACTGTTGCGCGTCCTTCGGTTCATCATCATCATTAACCTATATTTGTGTCCACTACAGGACGAAGGCCTCTCCCTGCAATCTCCAATTACCCCTGTCTTGCGCTAGCTGATTCCAACTTGCGCCTGCAAATTTCCTAACTTCATCACCCCGCCTAGTTTTCTGCTGTCCTCGACTGCGTTTCCATTCTCTTGGCACCCATTCTGTGACTCTAATGGTCCACCGGTTATCCATCCTACGCATTACATGGCCTTCGCAGCTCTATTTTTAACAGTGGAGCTGTCCGGGCGTAATGTGTCAACCGCGAACAGAAAATGTGGGCCGATCCTGGCGGTAGTGCAGAAAGGGTCCAATTGCAATGGCACATAGCCATGTGTGAACGAGCGAAGCTGAGCCTTGCTAAGTCTAGCTAATCATGGTTGGGACTACTTAACCTTAGTCAGTCATCGATAGAAAATCGATAGCTAATCAATAGGTAATCCATAATCGATCCATAATCATTAAATTCCGGAAAATGCTGGGGATGACTTGGTAGTGCTCAGCCTAGCCCAAATACGTGGCTAATATCTTGCGATAGCCAATCACTAGGTAATCGATAATCAATCAATAATCATTAAATTCCGGAAAAGCATAACCCGTAAGGCCAGGACCAGCTAGGTGCCGATCAGCTCCGCTGTTTCTTTAGCCTTGCGCCACTAGTTCAAGCTACGCTTTTTTTTTTTTCTCCTAATGTCCATTAGAATATCAGCTATACCCGTTTGCTCTCTGATCCACAACGCTCTCTTCCTGTCTCTTTTAACGTTCGGTCTGACATTTTTTTTTTTCGTTGCATCGCTCTTTGTGCGGTCCTTAACTTGTTCTCGAGCTTCTTTGTTAACCTCCAAGTTTCTGCCCCATATACGTTAACATATGTCCTTCCGTGGCAGCGATCGAAAGATGGCGCCGAGTGCCAGATGGTCGAAATTAATCCGCAGCGTGCGGGCGGGCGTGAGTGCGTGTCAGCCTCCCGTTTTCTCACAGGCGTGACAGCCTTCCATCCTGGGCGTCGTCAAAGCACGCCCAGTCGCCGCCGAGCCAACCAGCCGTCTTGGGAATTTGCGCGCACAATAGCGCCCTTCTTTCATTTCCCCCTCTTCGGTGGGGCCCATGCGAGCGCCCGCGGCAAATCTGGGCGCCCCGCGGTATCAGGCACTGGAGCTGAGCGGCTGCAACAAATGACAACGCTCGCGCGTAACTTCAAGGTTTCTTCCTTTTCTCGCTTACACTTAACGCGTGCGCGATGATACTGCGGACAGCTGGCGTGCACGAGAACACTTGAAAGCATTTGTAGAGGAGCCCGCGGCGGGCTGCGTCTCTCGCGTGGTCGTGTAGTTCGGTGCAACGATGAAGTTTGCCGCTGAGCCAGTTGTGGCCCGATATTACCTTGCGAGAAAATAAATAAGTAAATAAATAAAACTTGCAGCACGAGCCACTACGAATACGAATCTTCTAGTGTAGGCATTATTGTGAACGAATGAAACGCTCACTGGACATATTACTCCTTTCTCCCTCACACGCACACGCACCCACACACGCGCAATAAAAGAGAGATTTGTTACCAAATTTTAATGAGGATTAACTTTAATGGCGGCGAAGAACAATCATAGGAATATAGTAACTCTGTGAAGCGCCGGAGCAGACGAGGACAATGAAGGAGGACACGACACACACACACACACACACACACACACACACACACACACACACACACACACACACACACACACACACACACTCACACTCACACTCACACACACACACACACACACACTCACACTCACACTCACACTCACACACACACACACACACGCACGCACACGCACGCACACACACGCACGCACAGTACTGGTCAAAATGTCAAAGGAAGCTTCCAGTGGCGAAATGATAATAATGGTTTTGGAATGACAAAATACTGGTACAATCTATAGAACCAAGTTCAAGTCTGGATTCTTGTCGGCCCCTTCAATCAACACAGGTGTGAAGCTTGGAATGGTATCGCAGTGAGCGCCAATGAAAATGCACTTACAAATCATAACTTGTTTTTACGAAGCACTTCGTGCGCTGCTCTTTGTAAAAACACGCGCTGGCCAATTGCTATAGCAAGCATATTATTATCGAAGGGCCAATGGAAAAAAACAAAACAATTATTTTACGAAAACAAAGTTGTGTGAATTCGACCTCAAATTCTATGCCCGCCGCGGTAGCTTAGTGACTATGGCGTTTTGCTACCAAGTATACGAGGTGGTGACATTGAATTCGGGCCGCGGTGTTCCCCGTTCCGACAGGCAAGCGGCCGTAATGTATCCGCAGCCTTTCAGCACAATGCACCTCGCAGTGAATGCAGCGCATATTTGGGATGGTTTCAGCCGCCATAATTTAAGTATTAGGGAGGTAATTACCGTAAGTGACCAAGAGGACAACCAACCGCACAGCACTGTGAAGTGTCTGTTGTCGTTCGCAAGTACGCGCCTAGCTTCGTATGAGTGCGCAGGTCTGCACGACATGGCATCAACCAAGAGACGCTCTAAGTTCCGGATGTGGTGCATCCAACTTCGACTGTCTCCTTCTGTCTGTCCAAACATCGAAGATGGTCGGTGCACTGGGGCGCGTAATTCGTTCGGCACCTCCTCAAATCTTACCTTCCCGGTGTATACATAGGGAGAAGTAATGGGGAGACCCACTAGTTCAAATAGAGGGTCGGTGAGGGCGCCGGCGAACAAGCCGACACCGCCGGTTGGAACTCCTTGTTCGCCGAGAAAGTATAGGAAGGGTCCTTCCTCCTCGCCTTGGGGATGCGCTACCCGCTGTTGAGGCTACGCGCGCAGCGGAGGGAGGGAGGGAACAACTAGAGAAAGCGAGATGTTCTCGCGGTGTGCCTGGTTCCCACGGTCTCGCCGCCACATTTATTTCCTTTTTTTTTTCTTTTCTTCGTTATTTCTTCTCGGCTCCTTCGCTAATATTTCCCCCCGTCGCCTCCATCTTGCTCGCTTGCACCATTTAGTTTACTTTTTTTTTTTTTATTTAGTGTCTGTTCCTCATGCCTCCGAGGTCTCTTTATAAACATCTTCCATTGTCGCACAGCCGCTTACGTAATGTCTACTACTACTTCTTCCGCTTTCTTTCTTTCTTTCTTTCCTTGTTCGCCCTCTCTCCTGCTTTCACTTCCATTCACCTGTTTCAAATGGGCCGCCGCGGGCCCCTTCTTCCTGCTTTCGTTCTTTCTTATTTTTCTTTCTTTTTTTCTTCTGATCTTCTATTTTTGTAACTGTTATCTCAACTACGATCTCCCCTTGTTCTCCCCTCTCTCCGTTATCGTCTCGCCTTTTATCCTTGCCTCGCGAGTCTCTCGGTTCGTTTCTCTTTGTGGTCCTGTCCGACAGTCTCAGTTTGCCATGTTGCCGCTCTTGGGCGCCGTCTGCCGCCCCGGCTCCGTGCTTAGCGAGGCGTTACGGGCTTCGGCTTTGTTACGCACCCTCGCGTCTTCGACTCGGTGGCCCGCACGTCTGGAGGCCCGCCCGGGCCCTTCTTGATGTTGTGATCGCAGTGGTCTCGGGGTTGGGGTCGCAGCTGTCGACCGCGCGGGAACTCTCGAAAGAGATGCAGCCAGCGTCGCATCGTTCACTGTCTCCTGCTCGGTCCGTTATGGCGGGCGCTCATCGCGATACGCCCACCGGACGGAGGAGGAATTGTAGAGAAACCGGCGCTTAGCATGGAAATTGAACGAGCAATGGATCGTTGCGGGTTTGTTTGGTTGATCGTGTGTTCTTCTTCGTCTTACTTAAAATTTCCCTCGGGCCGATGCCGAATTTGACGGTGAGTCTAATGATGAGTGGAGCAGCGCGCGCGACCGAGCGGAAGCCTTCTCACGCTATCTTTTTTTTTTTTTTTTCGTGGACAGACAGCCACGGTTGAAACAACCTTTGATCAAGTTTAACCCATCAATCATGGCAATCATGGTGATTTCAAATGGGCGCAACGTATGAGACCAGTGGAAGAGCACTTCAGCGCGTAAAGCCGCAGACGGGGATAAGATGCGTGTGTTGGGTTTCGTTTCCTTTTTTTTTTTTCGTTATCTCGTTTTTAATGCGATTAGGATTCTTAGCCTACTTGAACCATTGTGTGTGCATTGTCTGTATCTATCTAGTATCAGTCTAGTTTTATCTATCTAGGATTCGAACACGTATCTTACGGGTTCCTCGAGCACATCAGCTCGATGCTTTAGCGCTGAGCCATGAACCCGCGGGTAGCGAGGGATTAATTCTCGGCGCTAGCACGTACCGGCGCGCCACGGCTGCAATCTCGAAGGCCACGCAAAAGAAGGTGGACTTCGCGGGCGCGCCGCTAGATGGGGCAGCGTGTCGACATCTTCTAAAGGAGACATTGGCGAGAGTCGCGTGCCCGGCCGCAGTACGCGGCTCATACATGACGCATTTCGGCGTTGGTAATACGGTGTAGTATTTTTGTGGTGTACGGTGTACTATATTTACGTAGTTTGACAGCGGGAACTTCGCTCGTTACGGAGTGGATTATGGCATTCTTGTTGTCTTAATATCTTTGAACGCTTTGTGTGATAAGCAGCAAATTTCATGTCTGCGTGAGATAATGTAAACAAAAGATAGAGCCAGCTCGTTCTTATGCAAGGACATTTCTTATGATTAATTGTCTGTATAATATGACCGCTATGTGGTTATATAACGGCGCGGATTTTAACATTTCCTTTGCCCATAGGACCGTTTCATGCAGACATCTGAATTTTTTGTAGCATGTCAGCGCAACCGATGCTGTGTTGTATGTAAGTGCAAGAACCACTGTCTTCATTTTTTATCAGTCAGTTTGTTTCAAGCATATATATATATATATATATATATATATATATATATATATATATATATATATAGCGCATAAAGGTAAATATTAAGCGTGCCTGTATTACGATTCCATCATGGACGCTGAGTAGCATCCTCAGAATGGGAACTGCTGAGGTGATAACTCGTGTATCGACGAAAACGCCGGCACCATATAACGTGCACGTGTACCGGAAGAAGCGTCTGGTAAACTGGTAAAGAGCAGTGTTGTTTGCAATTTCTTGACATACTGTGACTATAACGCCTCGGGGGCATGTTTTTGTTGCTAGGTGCTTCTCTCGAAAAAGGGAATATAAATATTCGTGATGCCTATGTTGCTGCCAACACGTTTCAGCTGGCAGGTAAGCGGGGTCCAGCTTGTCATAACAATAAACGACGCACTTTCATTACATACTGCGTCACAAGATGCCGCGACCAGCGTTGCTGTTTCCCGTATACGCCTCCGATGACCTGTCAAACGGTAATGGGGATATCGACACGCTATGACTCTCTAATAAATCAACGTTTTCTCTGCACTGCAGTCCGTCGGCACTATACGTTTTTCGCGTCTGCACGCCTCGTTAATGATAGACCCACATCTGTCGATGCTCGCTTGACCTATTCTGTCGTTCGTGAAGAGCACGCAGAGATCCCGCCCGTCAGCCGTAATTGCTTAAGAAGCTCCGAATCACTCGTTCCTTCAAGAGCGCGGGCAAATTGGCGGCGAAGCTGCCAGAGCCAGCAGCCCCTTTGTATAATCGCGGTCTTGGGCCATGGGAAAAAGGGAACCGCCGCTATGGCGCGACAGCTGGCGAATTCTCCCCCTGTCCCTCTTTCTCCGCTATGCAAGAAAGGGAGACGAGAGAGGAGGCTCTTTTCTTATATTCGGTCCCAACCTCTTCTACTGGCGCAACGTGAGATGCCGGCGAGGAGCCGTCCAATGAACGAACTGTGAATGACTGCTACGACGGCAACGTACACACGCACGCACGCACAAACACACACACACGCACATATACATACTCACGCACACACGCACCGTCAGTGCTGAGAGAAATCTCGGATGGAGGTAACTTGGGAGAGATGAGAAAAAGGAGGCAACGCACCGTTAGCGAGGGTTGTTGTAAAAGACCTGCAAAAGGCCTTTCCCCGCAAGCCACGCCTCCTAGCTGTGGGCACCGTCTGTCCCGCGAAGCGAAAGTGGCCCGTTTCACTCGTGCATGCACCTCAGCTCGCTTGGGCGAGGTGCATGCAACACTCGAACAGGGCGCGAGAAGAGAAGAGAGGACCGTTCCGTCGCAAAGGCTCCGAGAGCCTTGGCAAGGTTCTTCCCTTCCGCCTTCTGGTGCACGCCTACTTCGGGAATCGAAGGGGCAGTGCGAAAAAGGGATGGAGCGGGAAGCATGAGGGAAACACGACCGATTTTCGTCGGGTGGCTGCCGCAGCGGTGGTATATAGCCGAAAGGTAAAGAGCGAGTAAACTATATGAAACCAGAACATATGCCGTCGCCGCGAGCCGTAGGCCATTCTCCTCTCGGCGCGTCGATATCTCTGACGCCCTTCCGACCTTTCCGCTCCCTTTCGCCGCCTTTGTCCGAGGGGGTCTTTCCCCGTCTAACAGGTTTCTTTTTTTTTTCCCCTTCTCTTTGTATGCCCTTTCCTCGAGTGTTTGTCTCGTCTGGGAGGTCCCGCCAGACGGTCTTTGAATCGGGAGCGAAGATAAGGAAGAAAAAGAACGCGAGGAACCCCCCTGTAGAGGAGGGTGGAGCCGCTGTCGTGGGATCAGGGCAGGAAATCTAGGGGAAACCCCGGCTCGATCGGTGTTTCTCGTGCTTCGTGTTTGAGCGCCCTCTCTTCAGCGTTCCTGTCGCGAAGGCTTTCTTCTCGTTCATTCAGTGTACTCCTTCCCTTCTTCGTCTTTTTTTTTTTTTTTCAATTTGCCTCCTGTCCCTCCTGTCGCCGTGTCTTCGGCCTGCTTCTCCTTTCTCGTCCTTCGCGAGCGTCGTATACGGACGGAGTGGGCGGTCGAGCTCGTGTTGATTCATTTTATTTCTACTGGTGCTTGAGGTTACGCGCATGACAGTCCGATCGCCCCAGGTTGGTTGTACTAGCTCTTTCGTTTTTTTTTCGTTTTTTTTCCCTTGTACTTAGCGATGGTGCTGAGAGAATGCTCGAGTGAAGAGAACTTGGAGAGATCAGAATCGGAGGCAAAGCACCGTTAGCCAGTGTTGCCTACTCTTCTTTTGCTCTAATTCGCTTTTCCTTCTACACGCGCGAACGCACTCGAAGTGTAAGGAGCATGTTATTGTCCAGTTGGTACGTCCGCTCTTGCATTGTGCGTTTCAGGCAAATGGGGTCAGTGTGTATTTTTGTGGTTTGTGATGTATTGAAATTTCGTATCTTCTATACCGGCACCCATTATTGGTGACAGAGCAGCCACTATGGATCCTGTCTAGACATGCTTGCTTCCACGAGTCGCTTCAACAGAGAGATGAAAAAAAAAGAGAGAGACGCAGAGAGAGAGAGAGAGAGAGAGAGAAAGAAATAAAATCCGGGTGTTGGGGAGGGATATATGTGTGGATGGAAATGAAGAAAGCGAGAAAAAATATGCATGCGCACCACGTAGCAGTAAAAGCAGCGCTTTCACTTTGCATTCTATGATAGCAACGATAGTTCTATTCGCATTTTTGTGTGTTTAATTTTCGCGAACAGGTTTCTTCTTAAAGTGTGGTGGGGAGGAACGAACCTGCCCGGTGGTGGTTTCCCGTGGGGAATTAGTTGTAAAGATGGAATACTTCACTTCGCTTACTCACCTTCCACATCATAGGCCGCGAGTGTGAATGAATGAATGAATTAATGAATGAATGAATGAATGAATGAATGAATTTCAACGAGGTGCTGCCATTTATTTGGCATATATTTAGAAAACCTGACGGTGAAGCACTTTTGGCGGTCAGTTTTTGCAGGAAGTCCACCGGAGGCCTATATGTAAGTATTTCTGCGCTAAATGTTTTTTCACTACGCGAAGCCGGCTGACGCCGGCCTGAGAGCTACCGAGTGTCTATGCGCAGGAAGTTCGAAGGGAAGACTGAGTTTTGGAGACACAAAGCGAAATAGCGAGAATATCTAACGCACGCGCCGCTCGCTTTCGCAGACAAGCAAGAGTAAAGACGTGTATAAAGGCGAGTCCAGAGATATCGATGACATGCGATCGGATATCAAAGACCGCGAAAGGTCGAAATTAAAAAAGGTTGCTCAAAGATACGCGCCGACATCGAAAAGTTTGCTGTTGCGTCCGCACATTCTTTTTTCCGGCGCATCACATTCTCATAGGCGACGTCAGGAAAGTTGCAGCCAATGCCACGTAGAAGGAGCAGGATGGAGAGGGCTGGTTATTGCACAGCGTCATGCTGTGTCATGCCGCGGTCTCCGCCCGCAGAACTGCGAGAACCTACGGTGCACGTGCGACTCTTACACTGAGTCATTTCCTTGGTGCTCGATATATTCCTGCACCCACTGCTTGCCACGAACCACGGAGTGAACACGCTTCGCTCATTCATTCCTTCAATCAATTACATTGTCAACGTTGGCGGCTTTCGTCGCCGGCGTCTCCACATTTGATTGCCATATGAACTTTGAGAGAACTGATATGAAGGAGCAAAACATTAAAATAAAATAAGAGATGGGCATGATACGGATGAGCATGGCTAGCGAGACAACTGCCGTGGATTTGTGCTCAACGTCTGCACGCGGACTTGCCGGTAGCGTAAAAACAACCACAGTGCTTGGTGTGGCGAAGTCAACTTGGTTTACTTGTTCTGCAATATAGCCAGTATAGCCTTGAGGGTTTTTCGGAGTCCTTATTTCGGAAGATATGACGCGGATTATCACGTGTGGGATGGGATAGGAGGTACATGTTTGGCACTTCAAATAAAAAATATACAAATATTCTAGGGTTTTAGAGGCCAAACCCACGATAGATTATGAGGCATGCTGTAGTGAGGGACTCCAGATTAAATGCACGGTACACGGGCGCTCTTGCATTTCGCACCCATAGAAATGCGGCCGCCGCGGCCAGGATTCGATCCCGCGTCCTCGGTCTTAGTGCAACGCAAAAGTCACTACGTCACCACGGCGGGTGTTCCGTTCTTCAGTTGAAATAGATAAATTAGAGAAAATCGTTGGCGGCTGATCTTTCGCGGATGCCTGAAAGTGAACTTGGAAGTTTAACGCAGCAGTACTTGGAGCCCAATTCGGTCACCCATTTGTTTTTTTTAATGCGAAGCATTCTACTCATAGGCCAGTGACATTTAAAGACGATAGTCTTTCTTGGGCTACCTAAACGCGAAATACTTGTCTGTCACTCGATTCAACCGCCCGGCCAAAACCAACCAAGCTACTGGCACTGGTGGCACGAGGTCAAATACGTCGACATTATGCAGCGCAAAGGAAACCTCAGGCCTATTTGAGGCAAAATATGTATATACATAACCGTGATGCGCAGCGTTCATTTAATTAAGAATACACATGGGACTGGTTTTTACGTCAGTAAATGAAAAATCAACGCGTTAGAAATGGTGCCGAAGAGACGCTACGCGTTAAAAACGAGCCGAGTGAAGCCGCGGCTCTGTAGCCGGTTTTAAGCCAACGGTAATAAAATATCCCAACAGATGGCGCGAGAGCAGGGTGAACGCGGGATATTTGAATTGAATTCAGCAAAACCGCCATTGCATCCATCATGGTAGGAGTGAGAGGGGAGGGGAAGATCGTGAGGGGTGGGAGGGGAGAGAGAAGAGGGGGTGTTAAGTATCAGGAGCGGCAGAAGACTATCATTTTTCGACGTCATTTGCAGCGAAGCAAGCAGATATACGGACAATGCATTGGCAGTCGAGCCCGACGTTTTCGTGGGCCGATGCCGGCGTTAGTGCAGTCTAAAATTATGTGCCACAGGGGAGACTGTGTATGTGCCGCTGAGATTTAGTTGGCTTTTAATCTTATATCTTGTCGTTACAAACATTGTTTTACATTATTCATATTCAACCGTTATCTACAGATCATGAACGCATGCTTCGCATTACGTAGACGTCAACCGCAGTTGAGTGTGCCAATTTTATTTCTGATATTCCTCTTCTGTTCAGTGCGTTTGAAGAGATGAAGCAAAGGCGCCGCAGAAGCTCGTGGTATCCGGTTCGTGGTACATTGCGTTCTCCGCGTGGCCGCCCTGCTCAAAGCACTGAGGTATCCGCGGCTGTAGCGACCTCAAGATGACTTCTGTTCCTCAATTTGCTAGATTAATATATGGCATAGAGCCAGTTCGTCGGCAAGATCTAAGGCCCGCCGAATTCTCCGCGATAGGATATTCGGCTTTCATCCAATCCATTCATTTTCCAATCGCGAACTTGTACAGCCGGGTATTTTTCATTCTCGCATAACAAGACTCGGAACTGGGTGTATACGTCAGTCGCCGTATGATTCAGATGCCGTAGAGCCCTAATGATGTGTTTAGCGGGTATTCGGTGAAACTATGTAGTACACCGTTGAAGACTCGATCGTGCCACCACATAACAATACGGCGGGACGTGTTTTGGTGTAAAACTTTTCTGGGACAAACATTTTGTGCCATCTCATGAAACTCACTGTGTCTTCGTTTGCATAGGTAGAAATAGCTTTAATTTTCATCTCCTCCAATGTATAATAATTTTCTTTCTTCGGCTTGTCTTTTCTTTTCTTCTTTCTTCAGTAACCTCCTACTGTGTTGTTGTTTATTTCGTGCTTTTATTACATAAATATTGTTTCTCGGAACGTGCTTGAAAGTTCTCGAACAAGAACCCTCCAAGTCTGCATAGAACGAAATAAAATAAAAGAAAAAGAAAATGGCTACCCGCTTCTCAGTCATGTGATAGCCTCGTGTGACACGTACACTATCCTCAAAACAATTCGCGAGGAGCCTCTTCTTCTCACTTCTCTTAATTCGAGCTCCTGAAGTACGTCCTAAATTTAGGCTTGTGTTTTTCAGCCGTCCGCCGCCGGTCATTGTTAACTGTCTGCGCAGCGAGAAAGTGACTTCAAAGAATCTGTTGTCGTCTTCGAGTCTTTCGCGCCAGTTTAGAGCTGCCTTGTCTTCTCTGCTCTGCGCTTTTTACCGAAGTCTCTCGAGCGTTGACGAAGAAAGAACGTTAGCTCTGAACCTGCTACTTGGCGCCCGGACTCTCCTTTTTTTTTTTGTCTCCTGTCTTTTACCCTGATTAAGAAGGTCCAGTGCCCTCCGCAGCTGCCCGATTCGGGGGCTTTTTCAGCAGGCTAAGTGCTCTCGTGTCATTAGGGTCTCGTTACAGTTCGCCGACCTTCGGTGAAATCTCAGTGCCAAGAAGAAAGCTGTGTACGTGCTCAGATCTGTCAATCCATCCATTTAGCGCAGCAACGTTTTTCCACTGTTCGCACAGTTCTTTTTTTAATATTTTTCAGCCTATTGCTCTGTGTTTGAGAAAGGTACCAACGTCGTCGCTACTACTGCTTTTCCTTGCTGTACTTTTTCCTATGGTCACTTTATGTTCGAACGTTCGAGCTTAGGCCCGTTACAAGCGCAGTGGTATTGGGCGACGTCCGCTGTGAACTTTAGCCCACTTGAAGCAGAAAGTACACCTGCACGGCCCTTCACCGGGCTGGTGTACTTCACCTAATGCGCTGCTATCTTCCAAATGACAAAAGCTATACGCGGATAAAGGTGATAAAAGATAACGCTCTCGGCGAAAACCTGCGTGTGTGTGTGTGTGTGTGTGTGTGTGTGTGTGTGTGTGTGTGTGTGTGTGTGTGTGTGTGTGTGTGTGTGTGTGTGTGTGTGTGTGTGTGTGTGTGTGTGTGTGTGTGTGTGTGTGTGTGTGTGTGTGTGTGTGTGTGTGTGTGTGTGTGTGTGTGTGTGTGTGTGTGAGAGAGAGAGAGAGAGAGAGAGCGAGAGACAAGTCCCTGTACGATTCACGCGGGTACTGTCTACTAGAAACTCGATCCTATAGGCTCATGCAGTGAAACTTCCTGTTATCTGTCTTGCTACCCTACCTCCATTGTAAGGTAGCAAACCGGATTTGTTGTTCTTGTTGACCTTCCCACCTTTCATATCTCTCACTTTGATGATACGTCTGTGCGCTTTATATTTTGTGCGTCACAATCTATCTCAGTGCGCAATTGATCATCTGTCCATCAGTCCGTGTCACACTTACGAGAATCTTCTTTCTGGGGTTTTAAGTGCCAAAACCAGTTCTGATTATGAGGCACGCCGGAGTGGAGTGCTCCGGGTTAATTTTGACCACCTGGGGCTCTTTAACGTGCACTACAACGCAAGCACACGGGCGTTTTTGCATTTCGCCTCCATCGAAATGCGGCCGCCGCGGCCGGGATTCGATCCCGCGATCTCGTGCTCAGCAGCGCAACGCCTTAGCTGACTGAGCCGCCACGGCGGGTAAAGAGAACCTTCTGCAATTATCCAAATGACCTGTATGTTTGCTGAAGCGATAAGGTGGATGGATGAAACAATCAGAACAGATGCCATGAAACCATATCCGTATTTAAACATGGAGACCGGAAAACATGCGCGAATTTATCTCGCAGTGTGATCTAATTGGTACCGATATATAGTAATGCATTATTTGCAGACGGGAACACCACGCCATATCAAATATTTAACGCGCATACCTGACAGTGTATGCTTGTCTAGAGGTGCGTGTATGTGTATCCGTACTGTACATACGCAGGGAGAGATCTACATGCCTGATCGTTCGTAAGTGAAGTGTATACCGCATGTCCTCGAAAGTATGCCGCATTCGGGGAAAACGTTCTGTTGAAACGTGCTGCAGGTGAAGCATATTTTCTGACTTTTTTTCTCGTCGACAATAAATAAATAAATAAATAAATAAATAAATAAATAAATAAATAAATAAATAAATAAATAAATATTAAGGTGCCCAGTAACAACCTACTGGTACTGGCGCACGTAAGAATTGGTATAATATACATACACAGCCGGTCAAGCGTCCACCTTTCAATATTTGGCTGGGTACTAGAAATAGGTTCATTCAGCCAAAACAACTGTGGCTTATAATATTAATAATAATAATAATATTAATAATAATAATAATAATAATAATAATAATAATAATAATAATAATAATATAATAATAATAATAATAATAATAATAATAATAATAATAATAATTATAATAATAATAATAATCAACGATTTCTTTCTATTATGCTGTGTTTCTATTTTCAGAGTGCAGCTCTTAGGCGCCCGTTCCTGTGGCGAGCGTTGGCGTTGTTCTTTGTAACCGAGCTGATGAGCACAGCGAAAGATGAAAGCGAACGCAGAGTGCAGTGGGAGATGAAAGACGGCGATAGCGAAGAGAGCGCGTGTAAAAAAGCGGAGCAGGAGGGTGCAGCGAAACCATGAGGTGGAAAGTGGAGGAGGTTGGTATAGGTGAAAGCGTGAGAAAAAAAAGATTAGTTCCGCGCAAGACGCGCTTTGCGACGACGATGGCTACGAGATGGCGCTAGAGTAGCGCGCGTCGTCTTTATTGACCCTTTTCGCGGCGATCCCGTGGGCGCTGCCATATTTGATCACGTGGTGATGCGTCCATTCCTTGCCTCAACTGCCTCCGTTGCCTCCTTGTTTATAATGGAAGTGTATGACGCCGGCGCTGCTTAGAAAACCTCTGTTTTCGGAGATATCGTAGACGGTGACTAGGTGGACGACACGAAGCTTTGATCACAGCTTCAGAGAACATGCAAAAGCGCTTTCGGAGCCGATTAAGCTATGTCCAAACGGCGCAAGCAGCGTATATGGTGCTTGTTCTAAAAGCGGGGCTAAATATGTATCCCAAGCTATCCAAGCTTTCCGATTATAAATTCAGCCAGGATTAGTGTGTTTTACTCTTGTTCTTTATTTGGCAAGTATTTTGAAGCAATGGCTTGTCAGTTTCTGACTCAGTGAAGTTCCTCGGTGCGGCCACTATCTGATCATTTTCTGCCTAATCGCTCGCGGGTGTGCTCAGTACCGATAGATTTGTTCTTGCTGCGCACAAGGCTTGAAACGTAGCTGTTTTGTACATTGTAATACTTTGTAGCAAATATATATTTCAGCTAGTAACTCGCTTACTCTTGTGGACCGTCACGAAACATTCAGCTTCGACCATTCGTGCGCCATAGGTGTAGTCCATCATTTAATTATTGTGCGTATACAATGCGCATATATTAAAATGTGCGCCCATTCACTTAATTTTGATACGTCGGCCATAGAGTGGGCGTACGTTTTGCTGCCATTTGGGACAGATGTGTATAGATAATGTGCGCGAAGCTTACTATGACAGGAAGCGGCGCTACTCCCACTGTCATTGTTTAACGAGTGGTACTCACTCTTGCCGACGTTCTGGGGATGAAGCCCTTTCTTTCAAGGTTAGCGATACAAGGCTGGCGGATGAGCATATTTCTGTATCCTCCAGGAAAGGCGTACATCACGAAGTGCCGGTAACACGTTCGGACAGTTGCAGCAGCGGTCCGCGAACTTGGCCACACAGATTCATTCTATTCCTTAACATGCCAGTCACTATGTTTGCAACCAATTACTGCACACATCTTTAATCCAAATGATTCAGTCTAGCATGAATGGAGCACAGTGCGTTAGCGAAAACTCAGTTGCATTTCCGACAGCTGATCGCACAGAAGCAAGGTAGAAGCGGTAATGGTTTCGTATTCGTGTGCGGTCGCTGAGGAGACGTATGGCGCGCCGCCGTAAGCGCCATCTCGTTTCTCTAAAAAAAACTGCTCCGCGAAAAGGGTCAATAGAAACAAAAGCGCTGCATGAGCGGAGGTCTGTATGCGGCGACTGCTGCGAATGTCTGCGCGTCACTCCCGCGCTGCCTCTCGCGATATCCCGATTAGCGAGGCAGTCATACATGCATTCAGTTTCAGTTTATTATTATCCATTCAATACAATGATCTGTAAACGATGCTATACAGACGAGGGTTCCAAAGTCAAAGACTGCAACGAGACCCTCGGTTCAAATTAAAAAAAATGTATACAAGGCATGGATTAAAGCAGTAAAATTAACAACGTTGAAGGAAGACAAAAGACCGCGCAAAATACAATACAATGGTAAGATAAAAAAAAAAACAAGTAAATGCCCATATCAACAGGCGTATTTATACAGAACAACATATTATCGGGCACGAAACTATTTACAAAGAAGAAAACACTTCAATTCAGGTTTGAATGTATTCAATGATAATGTTTGTTTAGGAGAATGTGGTGGGTCATTCAATATTTTTATCGCTGAATACGAGGACGTCTTTTTTTCATAGTTGGTGCTACATTTAGGTAGGAGAAAGTTGTTATTATGCGCAAACCTAGTGGAATTGGTATTAGTAAGTAAGTTGAAGTCTACAAATTCGTAATCAAGCTGTCTGTTAAGCAATTTAAAGACGAGAATACTTAAATGATACTTAAACAAGCCAGATACAGCTAGAATAGAGTTAGCCTTAAGAAGCGGGAGATCATCTGAGTAAAAGGAACTGTTGGTGATTATGCGAATGGCCTGGTTCTGTATGTGTTGAATAGATGAGAGGTGACAGCTGTATATATGTGTTTCCCCAGGAAGCATTACCATAGGTGATATGACTATGAATGAAGTCGCGCCACACTTTGCTACGTCTGCAACGTGCCGTACGAGACAGATTGTCCGCGCCTGCCATTATTGAACACGTATAGAGCTGTGCTCAAATTTCGCATTAGGGAGCATCGTAATCGTTGGTGACTTTTTTTCAGTTTTAATTCCGTGTCTATTACTCGCCTTGTCAACGTAACCCATATAAACGCACTCTGTGCAGTTTGGAGATAGGCTCAGAGGACATATTTTGCGCCCTATAAGGTATCAGCAACTAATACATTCCTGTGAAAGGCCCCAGGCTTCCTAAAGAACCCATGCGATTGAATGAAAACAGTGTATACAGACGAGGCCGCCGCGTTCTTGTTTCTTCGCGAGAGTGGGCACTATATATCCTCGCGGTAAGCTTAGACCGAGTGTATTCCGCTAGCTTTTTAAAGAGCGTTGAGATGGCAACTGTGAGAACGAGCGATGAGCAACACTCGGCCGGAAAGAGGCGTAAGAGGATTCCCTTTATAAGCCGCGTGCCAGGGGGAGCTACGAAAAGGCGGCGGCGTGTTAAAGGAAACTTGGAATAAGCGTATATATGGAACAACCAGTTTTTTAAATGAGGGATCTCGAGGAAAACCATGATGCTAAAGATATATATATATATATATATATATATATATAATTTCGTTTCCTTTCTGTACGGTATCGCTCGACGTTCTTTTCCCCCTGCCCATCCTATCCACGTCCTTCGCTTTATTCAGTTTACGTACTTTGGAGATATGTAGTTTGCTGCACAGCGAGCTCACTCTCTCTTTGGGACAATTCTAGCGTACTGAAAAGAAGTGCAGTGTTTACCTTTTCTGTCAAAGCCATGGATGGAGCCGGCCTGGTCCCTCGAGGGTTCTGTCGATTCAGAAGTACTCGCATATACGGTATATACGCGTGGCTTTGAGAGTCCATTTGCCGGGCGGTCTACATAGCGGTCTCAGTGGGTTCCTTGAGTCGCTACACCGAGTATATACCTTTCCGTGTGAGTCTCTCCTGCATGGCGCTTTAAGAAGCACTATGCTGTAACGAATGTATCTGTACTACATGAAGCGCGTTTCTATATATATATATATATATATATATATATATATATATCCCTTACAAAAATAGATTTAAACAGTCTGTACGTTGTATATAGGCTGTCATATATAGACTACCTTCAGACTGTATTGTCTTTGTATTAGAGGTGGCCGAATATCCACTTTTACGACCACGAATTGAATACGAATAGGGAGTATCGAAAATAGAATCGGTTGCCGGATAGTCAAAGGCAGACGCGTAAATTTACAGCTGGACAATTTATTTCGGCATAATTAGGTGCCACGCCTGTATAGACCAGTACATAAAGGACAGCTAACTCTAGGAGACATATTGATATTGTGATGGGGCGTCAAATAGTTGAAAAGAGAAGCACGGTATATAAACAAACTATTTACAGAGATGTTCAAGATGGATGAACACGTGCAACGTTCCGGCGATCGTCGTCTTCTTTAGTAATCCAAGGAGGTGGCTCGTAACATCAACCTCCCCTGCGGGCGGAGCGCCGTCTCGGGGCAGACCAGGAGGTGGCGGAAAAGTACGGCTTCAACCGGGATACGTGTACGACGTCACGAGATGACAGGGTAGATGGTGAAGAACTGTCCAGTGGGGTGATCTCATGTTCATGTCACTGAGTTACCGTAAAACCTTGTAAGGTCCGGTGTAACGCGACAAAAGCTTTTGGGAAAGACCGACACGACGAGATGGCGTCCAGAGAAGTACAAGAGATCCCGAAGGAAAGCAGAGGTGTCGGTGGCTGCGGTCATAACGGTCCTTTTGGCATAATTGCAATTCGGATAGTTGCTCATGGGCGATCTGACATGCCAGATGGGCTCGCGCGGCAGCATCGCAGGCATACTCCGTGCTACGTTGTACAACAGCAGATAGTAGCGTGTCGAAAGGCAATGCAGGGTGCACGGAGGCCAAACAGGAGGTAAAATGGCGAAAAACCCGGCGGTGTCGTGATGGGATGAGTTGTACGCGAACGTGACGTATGGCAAAGCGCTGTCCCAGTCCCGATGATCGTCAGACACGTACATGGACAGCATATCGGTTAAGGTGCGGTTCAGCCTCTCGGTGAGCCCCTTGGTCTGCGAGTGTTATGCAGTAGTGAGCTTGTGCTCCACAGAACAGGAACGAAGGAGGTCATCGACAACTTTGGACAAGAAGCAGCGGCCTCGTTCTGTGAGCGTTTGTCTAAGGGCACCGTGATGAAGGTTGACGTCATGAAGGAGTAAATCGGCAACGTCAGTGGCGCAACTAGTCGGCAAAGCTCGCGTGATGACATACCGCGTAGCGTAGTCGGTTGCAACTGCGACCCACTTGTTCCCTGAAGCAGACGTAGGGAATGGACCGAGGAGGTCAAGACCGATGCGGTAGAATGGCTCCTTGGGTATTTCAATGGGCGGCACAAGGCCTGCAGGCAACGCCGAGGGCCGTTTACGTCGCTGACAAAGGTCACACGCAGCAACGTAGCGTCGAATATTTCTTTTTGCTGACCGTGCTTAGTATAGCAGTGCCGGACGTTGGGATTTGAGCGATAATCTCCAACACTATTAATATAGTATCAAAATACCAATATTTTTAATATTGACAGGTGGCACGTTGTAATTGCACAATGGAACTCAGTCGGTACTTAAGAATAATATTTTGCTAGAGATTTTGTGCATAGCACTACTTCTGAAAATTCTGATTTTGTGCGTTCAAATTAATTGCTCTTCCAAATATTGTTTTGCACGTTTTCCACCCCGTCAGCAACCGGTGCGTGCGTGCGCGTGCAGAGTCACCCAGAGTCGAGTGAGTCCGTATGAGTGACGTCGCACAGAGTCAAGTGTGCACGTGTCCAAAGGGCACTCATTTTGTGCGGGCGTGGGTCGAGGAGGCGAGTCTGCACCAACGACCTCCAGTAGAGGGAGCAGCGGTCTGCACTTCGACATCATGTGAGAAGTGGTTCCAACGGACCCACCATGTCTGCCTTGCCTCCGCAGAGCATAGCCGCGCTATTCGCTTTCGGTTTCGTGCGTGGGACGCCCTAACGAGCACTTTTCATGCGCCCTCGCCTTTCACGCTTCCACGCTCAGCACCTTTGAAAATCCCTCGCGTCGGCGTTTCAAAGCTCGAGCACTTCGATGTAGGAGCCCCTGCTGACCGTTTGCAGCCTACATTCGTGCTGGACGATCCTTGACGAATGTCTTCTATACAATACGCGCAAATCGCCTGCGCTTCAAGCCAGTGACTCTAATCTCGGCCCTTCAGTGGTGAATTGGCATGTTTCGTCAGCGAAACAAAGCGTCAAAGGGCATGTACTCCGCACAAAGTTAAAAGGCTTTCCGCACTTCTGCGTTTTTAAAAGCGCCTCAGCCCGCCTCGTGTCGTCCCAGTGCCGACCCCGTGTTGCATTGCCGCGTGGCGTTCTTCGTATTCTTTATTTTTGTATTATTTATTAGTTTCTTCTTCTTTTTCTCTTTCTCTTCCTTTGCCCTAATTGTTTCACCATTCTCTCACTCCTGGCCACAGCGGTGACCTCACCTAAGCAGTCTGCTGCCGTTGCTGCGGTGTACATGGGGCTCAGTCTCTTTCTTTCTTTCTTTCTTTCTTTCTTTCTTTCTTTCTTTCTTTCTTTCTTTCTTTCTTTCTTTCTTTCTTTCTTTCTTTCTTTCTTTCTTTCTTCGTCTTATGGCGCTCTTTGGCCACATCTGGCTCTTGCGCCAATAAACCCCGTTAATCATCAATTCCCTCTTAGCATTGTCCGTGGAAACTTGCGGTAATGGAGGGCTGTAGGGTAGCCTGCTCATAATTTCGCATCGGGGCTGGGTCTAGGTTATATGTACTCGCACACGAGATGGAAGACCTCGGCTCGCTTTCCGTTGTTGCACCTCAAACAGCGATTTCTGTAGTGTGTCTGGTCCAGCAGGAATCGAACTCTTCTCTTTAGAAAAGAGTGCTAACTTCGCGGATGTCGGAGCCGTGCCCTGTTTTGATTTTCCTTGACACACTTTTGCTGCTGGTCCGTACACTTCTGCGGAATAGGATCCGAATCTTCTTGCAGTAGGTTTTCTTGTGCCGCGTATGCTTTTCTACAAAGTTTTTTTTTTTTTTGTGCGTGTGTTCATATTATTTCTCTTTTTATCTCTAGTGCTGACTGTCTAATCATGGTCCTGTCCTTTTTCGAGCCCTTTATTGGTTCTGAAGTTGAACGAAACTGCACGTTGACCAAAAAAATAGTGCCAGTGAGAGAAGCTACATTTTGCATAATGAAACATCGAATCGCGAAAGCAATCTCGCGTACAAAATGTCGGCGCCAATTATGAATCTCTAAAACGCATAGGTCTTCTATTGCAAGAAGGCGCGACATTCAACGGCTTCTTTGACTTTCTTTGAATCTATATATAACCTACGCCATCCTTTGGCAGCATGTCCCACAGGATGCTCCGGCTTATATATTAAGAAATTCTGACTTTTAAATTAGTTCCAACGACCGTACCTCCGGTCTGCGTAATGGAAGTACAAATCACGGCATAAAATTTATAAGTATAATGTCGGTTCAAAGGTATCTCCAAAGCGCACAGTGCTCACAATAATATTCGACAGCTTATTTGAGTTTCCTAAGTTTACTAAATTCTTTAGCATTCTTGAGCCATTCGGTATGTGCCTCTGGGTAAAAGCCAATCCGTGGCCATTCCAACGGAATGGGTATACGCCATTGTTATTCAAGGAGTGTACAATGTACATTTGCATATGTATGTGCCGAACTTCTCTGCGCCACACTCCTTTCATCACCCCTCTTCCCTCGACTAAGATCGCAGATCGCCTTACGTACTCCTCTTGTCGTGGCTGAGTTGACGTTAAACACAATTGTACGGATTCCATTTATTTGCATAATATTTATTGAACAGCTTCAGTAACGCTTCGCTTAACATAACATGCAACATATTGCGTTGGATGTGCATAACAATTTTTTTTCTTG